>NW_027520762.1:0-130301 GCF_051991255.1 Vanacampus margaritifer | reverse complement strand
GTTAAAAATTAGGGTTAGGGTTTCACACTAGGGTTTTACATTAGGGTTAGGTTTTCAAACTAGGGTTTTACATTAGGGTTAGGGTTTCAAACAAGGGTTTTACATTAGGGTTAGGGTTTCAAAACAGTCATTTTACATTAGGGTTAGGGTTACAAACTAGGGTTTTACATTAGGGTTAGGGTTTCAAACTAGGGTTTTACATTTGGGTTAGGGTTACAAACTAGGGTTTTACATTAGGGTTAGGGTTTCAAACTAGGGTTTCAAATTAGGCTTAGGGTTTCAAACTAGGGTTTTACATTAGGGTTAGGGTTACAAACTAGGGTTTAAAATTAGGATTAGGGTTTCAAACTAGGGTTTTACATTAGGGTTAGAGTTTCAAACAAGGGTTTTAAATTAGGGTTAGGGTTTCAAAACAGTCATTTTACATTAGGGTTAGGGTTACAAACTAGGGTTTTACATTAGGGTTAGGGTTTCAAACTAGGGTTTTACATTAGGGTTAGGGTTTCAAACTAGGGTTTCAAATTAGGCTTAGGGTTTCAAACTAGGGTTTTACATTAGGGTTAGGGTTTCAAACAAGGGTTTTACATTAGGGTTAGGGTTACAAACTAGGGTTTTACATTAGGGTTAGGGTTTCAAACTGGGGTTTAAAATTAGGGTTAGGGTTTCAAACAAGGGTTTTACATTAGGGTTAGGGTTTCAAACTAGGGTTTTACATTAGGGTTAGGGTTTCAAACTAGGGTTTTACATTAGAGTTAGGGTTACAAACTAGGGTTTTACATTAGGGTTAGGGTTTCAAACTAGGGTTTTACATTAGGGTTAGGGTTTTAAACCATGGTTTCAAATTAGATTTAGGGTTTCAAACTAGGGTTTTACATTAGGGTTAGCATTTCAAACTAGTGTTTTACATTAGGGTTAGTGCTTCAAACTAGGGTTTTACATTAGGGTTAATGCTTCAAACTATGGTTTTACATTATGGTTAGGGTTTCAAATTAGGGTTTTACATTAGGGTTAGGGTTTCAAACTAGGGTTTTACATTTGGGTTAGGGTTACAAACTAGGGTTTTACATTAGGGTTAGGGTTTCAAACTAGGGTTTTACATTAGGGTTAGGGTTACAAACTAGGGTTTCAAATTAGGCTTAGGGTTTCAAACTAGGGTTTTACATTAGGGTTACGGTTTCAAACAAGGGTTTTACATTAGGGTTAGGGTTTCAAACTAGGGTTTAACATTAGGGTTAGGGTTTTAAACTAGGGTTTTACATTAGGGTTAGGGTTACAAACTAGGGTTTAAAATTAGGATTAGGGTTTCAAACTAGGGTTTTACATTAGGGTTAGAGTTTCAAACAAGGGTTTTACATTAGGTTTAGGGTTTCAAAACAGTCATTTTACATTAGATTTAGGGTTACAAACTAGGGTTTTACATTAGGGTTAGGGTTTCAAACTAGGGTTTTACATTAGGGTTAGGGTTTCAAACTAGGGTTTCAAATTAGGTTTAGGGTTTCAAACTAGGGTTTTACATTAGGGTTAGGGTTTCAAACTAGGGTTTTACATTAGGGTTAGGGTTTCAAACTAGGGTTTCAAATTAGGCTTAGGGTTTCAAACTAGGGTTTTACATTAGGGTTAGGGTTTCAAACAAGGGTTTTACATTAGGGTTAGGGTTTCAAAACAGTCATTTTACATTAGGGTTAGGGTTACAAACTAGGGTTTTACATTAGGGTTAGGTTTTCAAACTAGGGTTTTACATTAGGGTTAGGGTTTCAAACTCGGGTTTTACATTAGGTTTAGGGTTTCAAACTAGGGTTTTACATTAGGGTTAGGGTTAAAAAACAGTGGTTAAAAATTAGGGTTAGGGTTTCACACTAGGGTTTTACATTAGGGTTAGGTTTTCAAACTAGGGTTTTACATTAGGGTTAGGGTTTCAAACAAGGGTTTTACATTAGGGTTAGGGTTTCAAAACAGTCATTTTACATTAGGGTTAGGGTTACAAACTAGGGTTTTACATTAGGGTTAGGGTTTCAAACTAGAGTTTCTAATTAGGGTTAGGGTTTCAAACTAGGGTTTCACATTAGCGTTAGGATTTCAAACTAGGGATTAAAATTAGGGTAAGGGTTTCAAACTAGGGTTTCAAATTAGGCTTAGGGTTTCAATCTAGGGTTTTGTTTTAGGGTTAGGGTTTCAAACAAGGGTTTTACATTAGGGTTAGGGTTTCAAACTAGGGTTTTACATTAGGTTTAGGGTTTCAAACTAGGGTTTTAAATTAGGGTTAGGGTTACAAACTAGGGTTTTACATTAGGGTTAGGGTTTCAAACTAGGGTTTTAAATTAGGGTTAGGGTTTCAAACTAGGGTTTCAATTTAGGGTTAGGGTTTCAAACTAGGGTTTATCATTAGGGTTAGGGTTTCAAACTAGGGTTTTACATTAGGGTTAGGGTTTCAAACTAGGGCTTATAATTAGGGTTAGGGTTTCAAACTAGTGTTTTACATTAGGGTTAATGCTTCAAACTAGGGTTTTACATTAGGGTTGGGTTTCAAACTAGGGCTTTACATTTGGGTTAGGGTTACAAACAAGGGTTTTACATTAGGGTTAGGGTTTCAAACTAGGGTTTTGCATTAGGGTTAGGGTTTCAAACTAGGGTTTATCATTAGGGTTAGGGTTTCAAACTAGGGTTTTACCTTAGGGTTAGGGTTTCAAACTAGGGTTTAACATTAGGGTTAGGGTTACAAACTAGGGTTTTACATTACGGTTAGGGTTTCAAACTAGGGTTTTACATTAGGGTAAGAGTTTCAAACTAGGGTTATAATTTAGGGTTATTGCTTCAAACTAGGGTTTTACATTAGGGTTAGGGTTTCAAACTATGGTTTTACATTAGGGTTAGGGTTACAAACTAGGGTTTTACATTAGGGTAAGAGTTTCAAACTAGGGTTATAATTTAGGGTTATTGCTTCAAACTAGGGTTTTACATTAGGGTTAGGGTTTCAAACAAGGGTTTTACATTAGGGTTAGGGTTTCAAAACAGTCATTTTACATTAGGGTTAGGGTTACAAACTAGGGTTTTACATTAGGGTTAGGGTTTCAAACTAGGGTTTTACATTAGGGTTAGGGTTTCAAACTAGGGTTTTACATTAGGTTTAGGGTTTCAAACTAGGGTTTTACATTAGGGTTAGGGTTAAAAAACAGTGGTTAAAAATTAGGGTTAGGGTTTCACACTAGGGTTTTACATTAGGGTTAGGTTTTCAAACTAGGGTTTTACATTAGGGTTAGGGTTTCAAACAAGGGTTTTACATTAGGGTTAGGGTTTCAAAACAGTCATTTTACATTAGGTTTAGGGTTACAAACTAGGGTTTTACATTAGGGTTAGGGTTTCAAACTAGGGTTTCTAATTAGGGTTAGGGTTTCAAACTAGGGTTTCACATTAGGGTTAGGATTTCAAACTAGGGATTCAAATTAGGGTAAGGGTTTCAAACTAGGGTTTCAAATTAAGCTTAGGGTTTCAATCTAGGGTTTTGTTTTAGGGTTAGGGTTTCAAACAAGGGTTTTACATTAGGGTTAGGGTTTCAAACTAGGGTTTTACATTAGGTTTAGGGTTTCAAACTAGGGTTTTACATTAGGGTTAGGGTTACAAACTAGGGTTTTACATTAGGGTTAGGGTTTCAAACTAGGGTTTTAAATTAGGGTTAGGGTTTCAAACTAGGGTTTCAATTTAGGGTTAGGGTTTCAAACTAGGGTTTATCATTAGGGTTAGGGTTTCAAACTAGGGTTTTACATTAGGGTTAGGGTTTCAAACTAGGGCTTATAATTAGGGTTAGGGTTTCAAACTAGTGTTTTACATTAGGGTTAATGCTTCAAACTAGGGTTTTACATTAGGGTTGGGTTTCAAACTAGGGCTTTACATTTGGGTTAGGGTTACAAACAAGGGTTTTACATTAGGGTTAGGGTTTCAAACTAGGGTTTTGCATTAGGGTTAGGGTTTCAAACTAGGGTTTATCATTAGGGTTAGGGTTTCAAACTAGGGTTTTACCTTAGGGTTAGGGTTTCAAACTAGGGTTTAACATTAGGGTTAGGGTTACAAACTAGGGTTTTACATTACGGTTAGGGTTTCAAACTAGGGTTTTACATTAGGGTAAGAGTTTCAAACTAGGGTTATAATTTAGGGTTATTGCTTCAAACTAGGGTTTTACATTAGGGTTAGGGTTTCAAACTATGGTTTTACATTAGGGTTAGGGTTACAAACTAGGGTTTTACATTAGGGTTAGGGTTTCAAACTAGGGTTTTACCTTAGGGTTAGGGTTTCAAACTAGGGTTTAAAATTAGGGTTAGGGTTTCAAACTAGGGTTTATCATTAGGGTTAGGGTTTCAAACTAGGGTTTTACTTTAGGGTTAGGGTTTCAAATTAGGGTTTAACATTAGGGTTAGCGTTTCAAACTAGTGTTTTACATTAGGGTTAATGCTTCAAACTAGGGTTTTACATTAGGTTTAGGGATTTAAACTATGGTTTCAAATTAGATTTGGGGTTTCAAACTAGGGTTTTACATTAGGGTTAGCGTTTCAAACTAGTGTTTTACATTAGGGTTAGTGCTTCAAACTAGGGTTTTACATTAGGGTTAGGGTTTCAAACTAGGGTTTTACATTAGCGTTAGGGTTTCAAACTAGGGTTTTACATTAGGGTTAGGGTTACAAACTAGGGTTTTACATTAGGGTTAGGGTTTCAAACTAGGGTTTTACATTAGGGTTAGGGTTTCAAACTAGGGTTTCAATTTAGGGTTAGGGTTTCAAACTAGGGTTTAACATTTGGGTTAGGATTTCAAACTAGGGTTTTACATTAGGGTTAATGCTTCAAACTAGGGTTTTACATTAGGGTTAGGGTTTCAGACTAGGGTTTTACATTAGGGTTAGGGTTTCAAACTAGGGTTTTACATTTGGGTTAGGGTTACAAACTAGGGTTTTACATTAGGGTTAGGGTTTCAAACTAGGGTTTCAAATTAGGCTTAGTGTTTCAAACTAGGGTTTTACATTAGGGTTAGGGTTTCAAACAAGGGTTTTACATTAGGGTTAGGGTTTCAAACTAGGGTTTAACATTAGGGTTAGGGTTTCAAACTAGGGTTTTACATTAGGGTTAGGGTTACAAACTAGGGTTTCAAATTAGGCTTAGGGTTTCAAACTAGGGTTTTACATTAGGGTTACGGTTTCAAACAAGGGTTTTACATTAGGGTTAGGGTTTCAAACTAGGGTTTAACATTAGGGTTAGGGTTTTAAACTAGGGTTTTACATTAGGGTTAGGGTTACAAACTAGGGTTTAAAATTAGGATTAGGGTTTCAAACTAGGGTTTTACATTAGGGTTAGAGTTTCAAACAAGGGTTTTACATTAGGGTTAGGGTTTCAAAACAGTCATTTTACATTAGATTTAGGGTTACAAACTAGGGTTTTACATTAGGGTTAGGGTTTCAAACTAGGGTTTTACATTAGGGTTAGGGTTTCAAACTAGGGTTTCAAATTAGGCTTAGGGTTTCAAACTAGGGTTTTACATTAGGGTTAGCGTTTCAAACTAGGGTTTTACATTAGGGTTAGGGTTTCAAACTAGGGTTTCAAATTAGGCTTAGGGTTTCAAACTAGGGTTTTACATTAGGGTTAGGGTTTCAAACAAGGGTTTTACATTAGGGTTTCAAAACAGTCATTTTACATTAGGGTTAGGGTTACAAACTAGGGTTTTACATTAGGGTTAGGGTTTCAAACTATTGTTTTACATTAGGGTTAGGGTTTCAAACTAGGGTTTTACATTAGGGTTAGGGTTTCACACTAAGGTTTTACATTAGGGTTAGGGTTACAAACTAGGGTTTAAATTTAGGGTTAGTGTTTCAAACTAGGGTTTATCATTAGGGTTAGGGTTTCAAACTAGGGTTTTACATTAGGGTTAGGGTTTCAAATTAGGGTTTAACATTAGGGTTAGCGTTTCAAACTAGTGTTTTACATTAGGGTTAATGCTTCAAACTAGGGTTTTACATTAGGGTTAGGGTTTTAAACTATGGTTTCAAATTAGATTTGGGGTTTCAAAATAGGGTTTTACATTAGAGTTAGCGTTTCAAACTAGTGTTTTACATTAGGGTTAGTGCTTCAAACTAGGGTTTTACATTAGGGTTAATGCTTCAAACTAGGGTTTTACATTAGGGTTAGGGTTTCAAACTAGGGTTTTACATTAGTGTTAGGTTTTCAAACTAGGGTTTTACATTTGGGTTAGGGTTACCAACTAGGGTTTTACATTAGGGTTAGGGTTTCAAACAAGGGTTTTACATTAGGGTTAGGGTTTCAAACTAGGGTTTAACATTAGGGTTAGGGTTTCAAACTAGGGTTTTACATTAGGGTTAGGGTTACAAACTAGGGTTCAACATTAGGATTAGGGTTTCAAACTAGGGTTTTACATTAGGGTTAGGGTTTCAAACTAGGGTTTCAAATTAGGCTTAGGTTTTCAATCTAGGGTTTTGTTTTAGGGTTAGGGTTTCAAACAAGGGTTTTACATTAGGGTTAGGGTTTCAAACTAGGGTTTTACATTAGGTTTAGGGATTCAAACTAGGCTTTTACATTAGGGTTAGGGTTACAAACTAGGGTTTAACATTAGGGTTAGGGTTTCAAACTAGGGTTTCAAATTAGGGTTAGGGTTGCAAACTAGGGTTTTACATTAGCGCTAGAGTTTCAAACTCGGGTTTCAAATTAGGGGTAGGGTTTCAAACTAGGGTTTTACATTACGGTTAGGGTTTCAAACTAGGGTTTAACGATAGGGTTAGGGTTTCAAACTAGGGTTTTACATTAGGGTTAGGGTTTCAAACTAGGGTTTCAAATTAGGGTTAGGGTTTCAAACTAGGGTTTTACATTAGGGTTAGGGTTTCAAACTAGGGTTTTACATTAGGGTTAGCATTTCAAACTAGTGTTTTACATTAGGGTTAGTGCTTCAAACTAGGGTTTTACATTAGGGTTAATGCTTCAAACTATGGTTTTACATTATGGTTAGGGTTTCAAATTAGGGTTTTACATTAGGGTTAGGGTTTCAAACTAGGGTTTTACATTTGGGTTAGGGTTACAAACTAGGGTTTTACATTAGGGTTAGGGTTTCAAACTAGGGTTTTACATTAGGGTTAGGGTTACAAACTAGGGTTTCAAATTAGGCTTAGGGTTTCAAACTAGGGTTTTACATTAGGGTTACGGTTTCAAACAAGGGTTTTACATTAGGGTTAGGGTTTCAAACTAGGGTTTAACATTAGGGTTAGGGTTTTAAACTAGGGTTTTACATTAGGGTTAGGGTTACAAACTAGGGTTTAAAATTAGGATTAGGGTTTCAAACTAGGGTTTTACATTAGGGTTAGAGTTTCAAACAAGGGTTTTACATTAGGGTTAGGGTTTCAAAACAGTCATTTTACATTAGATTTAGGGTTACAAACTAGGGTTTTACATTAGGGTTAGGGTTTCAAACTAGGCTTTTACATTAGGGTTAGGGTTTCAAACTAGGGTTTCAAATTAGGTTTAGGGTTTCAAACTAGGGTTTTACATTAGGGTTAGGGTTTCAAACTAGGGTTTTACATTAGGGTTAGGGTTTCAAACTAGGGTTTCAAATTAGGCTTAGGGTTTCAAACTAGGGTTTTACATTAGGGTTAGGGTTTCAAACAAGGGTTTTACATTAGGGTTAGGGTTTCAAAACAGTCATTTTACATTAGGGTTAGGGTTACAAACTAGGGTTTTACATTAGGGTTAGGTTTTCAAACTAGGGTTTTACATTAGGGTTAGGGTTTCAAACTAGGGTTTTACATTAGGTTTAGGGTTTCAAACTAGGGTTTTACATTAGGGTTAGGGTTAAAAAACAGTGGTTAAAAATTAGGGTTAGGGTTTCACACTAGGGTTTTACATTAGGGTTAGGTTTTCAAACTAGGGTTTTACATTAGGGTTAGGGTTTCAAACAAGGGTTTTACATTAGGGTTAGGGTTTCAAAACAGTCATTTTACATTAGGGTTAGGGTTACAAACTAGGGTTTTACATTAGGGTTAGGGTTTCAAACTAGGGTTTTACATTTGGGTTAGGGTTACAAACTAGGGTTTTACATTAGGGTTAGGGTTTCAAACTAGGGTTTCAAATTAGGCTTAGGGTTTCAAACTAGGGTTTTACATTAGGGTTAGGGTTACAAACTAGGGTTTAAAATTAGGATTAGGGTTTCAAACTAGGGTTTTACATTAGGGTTAGAGTTTCAAACAAGGGTTTTAAATTAGGGTTAGGGTTTCAAAACAGTCATTTTACATTAGGGTTAGGGTTACAAACTAGGGTTTTACATTAGGGTTAGGGTTTCAAACTAGGGTTTTACATTAGGGTTAGGGTTTCAAACTAGGGTTTCAAATTAGGCTTAGGGTTTCAAACTAGGGTTTTACATTAGGGTTAGGGTTTCAAACAAGGGTTTTACATTAGGGTTAGGGTTACAAACTAGGGTTTTACATTAGGGTTAGGGTTTCAAACTGGGGTTTAAAATTAGGGTTAGGGTTTCAAACAAGGGTTTTACATTAGGGTTAGGGTTTCAAACTAGGGTTTTACATTAGGGTTAGGGTTTCAAACTAGGGTTTTACATTAGAGTTAGGGTTACAAACTAGGGTTTTACATTAGGGTTAGGGTTTCAAACTAGGGTTTTACATTAGGGTTAGGGTTTTAAACCATGGTTTCAAATTAGATTTAGGGTTTCAAACTAGGGTTTTACATTAGGGTTAGCATTTCAAACTAGTGTTTTACATTAGGGTTAGTGCTTCAAACTAGGGTTTTACATTAGGGTTAATGCTTCAAACTATGGTTTTACATTATGGTTAGGGTTTCAAATTAGGGTTTTACATTAGGGTTAGGGTTTCAAACTAGGGTTTTACATTTGGGTTAGGGTTACAAACTAGGGTTTTACATTAGGGTTAGGGTTTCAAACTAGGGTTTTACATTAGGGTTAGGGTTACAAACTAGGGTTTCAAATTAGGCTTAGGGTTTCAAACTAGGGTTTTACATTAGGGTTACGGTTTCAAACAAGGGTTTTACATTAGGGTTAGGGTTTCAAACTAGGGTTTAACATTAGGGTTAGGGTTTTAAACTAGGGTTTTACATTAGGGTTAGGGTTACAAACTAGGGTTTAAAATTAGGATTAGGGTTTCAAACTAGGGTTTTACATTAGGGTTAGAGTTTCAAACAAGGGTTTTACATTAGGTTTAGGGTTTCAAAACAGTCATTTTACATTAGATTTAGGGTTACAAACTAGGGTTTTACATTAGGGTTAGGGTTTCAAACTAGGGTTTTACATTAGGGTTAGGGTTTCAAACTAGGGTTTCAAATTAGGTTTAGGGTTTCAAACTAGGGTTTTACATTAGGGTTAGGGTTTCAAACTAGGGTTTTACATTAGGGTTAGGGTTTCAAACTAGGGTTTCAAATTAGGCTTAGGGTTTCAAACTAGGGTTTTACATTAGGGTTAGGGTTTCAAACAAGGGTTTTACATTAGGGTTAGGGTTTCAAAACAGTCATTTTACATTAGGGTTAGGGTTACAAACTAGGGTTTTACATTAGGGTTAGGTTTTCAAACTAGGGTTTTACATTAGGGTTAGGGTTTCAAACTCGGGTTTTACATTAGGTTTAGGGTTTCAAACTAGGGTTTTACATTAGGGTTAGGGTTAAAAA
This sequence comes from Vanacampus margaritifer, assembly GCF_051991255.1. Classification (NCBI taxonomy): domain Eukaryota; kingdom Metazoa; phylum Chordata; class Actinopteri; order Syngnathiformes; family Syngnathidae; genus Vanacampus; species Vanacampus margaritifer. The sequence continues at coordinate 120,632 of NW_027520762.1, read as the reverse complement.
ACAGTGGTTAAAAATTAGGGTTAGGGTTTCACACTAGGGTTTTACATTAGGGTTAGGTTTTCAAACTAGGGTTTTACATTAGGGTTAGGGTTTCAAACAAGGGTTTTACATTAGGGTTAGGGTTTCAAAACAGTCATTTTACATTAGGGTTAGGGTTACAAACTAGGGTTTTACATTAGGGTTAGGGTTTCAAACTAGAGTTTCTAATTAGGGTTAGGGTTTCAAACTAGGGTTTCACATTAGCGTTAGGATTTCAAACTAGGGATTAAAATTAGGGTAAGGGTTTCAAACTAGGGTTTCAAATTAGGCTTAGGGTTTCAATCTAGGGTTTTGTTTTAGGGTTAGGGTTTCAAACAAGGGTTTTACATTAGGGTTAGGGTTTCAAACTAGGGTTTTACATTAGGTTTAGGGTTTCAAACTAGGGTTTTAAATTAGGGTTAGGGTTACAAACTAGGGTTTTACATTAGGGTTAGGGTTTCAAACTAGGGTTTTAAATTAGGGTTAGGGTTTCAAACTAGGGTTTCAATTTAGGGTTAGGGTTTCAAACTAGGGTTTATCATTAGGGTTAGGGTTTCAAACTAGGGTTTTACATTAGGGTTAGGGTTTCAAACTAGGGCTTATAATTAGGGTTAGGGTTTCAAACTAGTGTTTTACATTAGGGTTAATGCTTCAAACTAGGGTTTTACATTAGGGTTGGGTTTCAAACTAGGGCTTTACATTTGGGTTAGGGTTACAAACAAGGGTTTTACATTAGGGTTAGGGTTTCAAACTAGGGTTTTGCATTAGGGTTAGGGTTTCAAACTAGGGTTTATCATTAGGGTTAGGGTTTCAAACTAGGGTTTTACCTTAGGGTTAGGGTTTCAAACTAGGGTTTAACATTAGGGTTAGGGTTACAAACTAGGGTTTTACATTACGGTTAGGGTTTCAAACTAGGGTTTTACATTAGGGTAAGAGTTTCAAACTAGGGTTATAATTTAGGGTTATTGCTTCAAACTAGGGTTTTACATTAGGGTTAGGGTTTCAAACTATGGTTTTACATTAGGGTTAGGGTTACAAACTAGGGTTTTACATTAGGGTAAGAGTTTCAAACTAGGGTTATAATTTAGGGTTATTGCTTCAAACTAGGGTTTTACATTAGGGTTAGGGTTTCAAACAAGGGTTTTACATTAGGGTTAGGGTTTCAAAACAGTCATTTTACATTAGGGTTAGGGTTACAAACTAGGGTTTTACATTAGGGTTAGGGTTTCAAACTAGGGTTTTACATTAGGGTTAGGGTTTCAAACTAGGGTTTTACATTAGGTTTAGGGTTTCAAACTAGGGTTTTACATTAGGGTTAGGGTTAAAAAACAGTGGTTAAAAATTAGGGTTAGGGTTTCACACTAGGGTTTTACATTAGGGTTAGGTTTTCAAACTAGGGTTTTACATTAGGGTTAGGGTTTCAAACAAGGGTTTTACATTAGGGTTAGGGTTTCAAAACAGTCATTTTACATTAGGTTTAGGGTTACAAACTAGGGTTTTACATTAGGGTTAGGGTTTCAAACTAGGGTTTCTAATTAGGGTTAGGGTTTCAAACTAGGGTTTCACATTAGGGTTAGGATTTCAAACTAGGGATTCAAATTAGGGTAAGGGTTTCAAACTAGGGTTTCAAATTAAGCTTAGGGTTTCAATCTAGGGTTTTGTTTTAGGGTTAGGGTTTCAAACAAGGGTTTTACATTAGGGTTAGGGTTTCAAACTAGGGTTTTACATTAGGTTTAGGGTTTCAAACTAGGGTTTTACATTAGGGTTAGGGTTACAAACTAGGGTTTTACATTAGGGTTAGGGTTTCAAACTAGGGTTTTAAATTAGGGTTAGGGTTTCAAACTAGGGTTTCAATTTAGGGTTAGGGTTTCAAACTAGGGTTTATCATTAGGGTTAGGGTTTCAAACTAGGGTTTTACATTAGGGTTAGGGTTTCAAACTAGGGCTTATAATTAGGGTTAGGGTTTCAAACTAGTGTTTTACATTAGGGTTAATGCTTCAAACTAGGGTTTTACATTAGGGTTGGGTTTCAAACTAGGGCTTTACATTTGGGTTAGGGTTACAAACAAGGGTTTTACATTAGGGTTAGGGTTTCAAACTAGGGTTTTGCATTAGGGTTAGGGTTTCAAACTAGGGTTTATCATTAGGGTTAGGGTTTCAAACTAGGGTTTTACCTTAGGGTTAGGGTTTCAAACTAGGGTTTAACATTAGGGTTAGGGTTACAAACTAGGGTTTTACATTACGGTTAGGGTTTCAAACTAGGGTTTTACATTAGGGTAAGAGTTTCAAACTAGGGTTATAATTTAGGGTTATTGCTTCAAACTAGGGTTTTACATTAGGGTTAGGGTTTCAAACTATGGTTTTACATTAGGGTTAGGGTTACAAACTAGGGTTTTACATTAGGGTTAGGGTTTCAAACTAGGGTTTTACCTTAGGGTTAGGGTTTCAAACTAGGGTTTAAAATTAGGGTTAGGGTTTCAAACTAGGGTTTATCATTAGGGTTAGGGTTTCAAACTAGGGTTTTACTTTAGGGTTAGGGTTTCAAATTAGGGTTTAACATTAGGGTTAGCGTTTCAAACTAGTGTTTTACATTAGGGTTAATGCTTCAAACTAGGGTTTTACATTAGGTTTAGGGATTTAAACTATGGTTTCAAATTAGATTTGGGGTTTCAAACTAGGGTTTTACATTAGGGTTAGCGTTTCAAACTAGTGTTTTACATTAGGGTTAGTGCTTCAAACTAGGGTTTTACATTAGGGTTAGGGTTTCAAACTAGGGTTTTACATTAGCGTTAGGGTTTCAAACTAGGGTTTTACATTAGGGTTAGGGTTACAAACTAGGGTTTTACATTAGGGTTAGGGTTTCAAACTAGGGTTTTACATTAGGGTTAGGGTTTCAAACTAGGGTTTCAATTTAGGGTTAGGGTTTCAAACTAGGGTTTAACATTTGGGTTAGGATTTCAAACTAGGGTTTTACATTAGGGTTAATGCTTCAAACTAGGGTTTTACATTAGGGTTAGGGTTTCAGACTAGGGTTTTACATTAGGGTTAGGGTTTCAAACTAGGGTTTTACATTTGGGTTAGGGTTACAAACTAGGGTTTTACATTAGGGTTAGGGTTTCAAACTAGGGTTTCAAATTAGGCTTAGTGTTTCAAACTAGGGTTTTACATTAGGGTTAGGGTTTCAAACAAGGGTTTTACATTAGGGTTAGGGTTTCAAACTAGGGTTTAACATTAGGGTTAGGGTTTCAAACTAGGGTTTTACATTAGGGTTAGGGTTACAAACTAGGGTTTCAAATTAGGCTTAGGGTTTCAAACTAGGGTTTTACATTAGGGTTACGGTTTCAAACAAGGGTTTTACATTAGGGTTAGGGTTTCAAACTAGGGTTTAACATTAGGGTTAGGGTTTTAAACTAGGGTTTTACATTAGGGTTAGGGTTACAAACTAGGGTTTAAAATTAGGATTAGGGTTTCAAACTAGGGTTTTACATTAGGGTTAGAGTTTCAAACAAGGGTTTTACATTAGGGTTAGGGTTTCAAAACAGTCATTTTACATTAGATTTAGGGTTACAAACTAGGGTTTTACATTAGGGTTAGGGTTTCAAACTAGGGTTTTACATTAGGGTTAGGGTTTCAAACTAGGGTTTCAAATTAGGCTTAGGGTTTCAAACTAGGGTTTTACATTAGGGTTAGCGTTTCAAACTAGGGTTTTACATTAGGGTTAGGGTTTCAAACTAGGGTTTCAAATTAGGCTTAGGGTTTCAAACTAGGGTTTTACATTAGGGTTAGGGTTTCAAACAAGGGTTTTACATTAGGGTTTCAAAACAGTCATTTTACATTAGGGTTAGGGTTACAAACTAGGGTTTTACATTAGGGTTAGGGTTTCAAACTATTGTTTTACATTAGGGTTAGGGTTTCAAACTAGGGTTTTACATTAGGGTTAGGGTTTCACACTAAGGTTTTACATTAGGGTTAGGGTTACAAACTAGGGTTTAAATTTAGGGTTAGTGTTTCAAACTAGGGTTTATCATTAGGGTTAGGGTTTCAAACTAGGGTTTTACATTAGGGTTAGGGTTTCAAATTAGGGTTTAACATTAGGGTTAGCGTTTCAAACTAGTGTTTTACATTAGGGTTAATGCTTCAAACTAGGGTTTTACATTAGGGTTAGGGTTTTAAACTATGGTTTCAAATTAGATTTGGGGTTTCAAAATAGGGTTTTACATTAGAGTTAGCGTTTCAAACTAGTGTTTTACATTAGGGTTAGTGCTTCAAACTAGGGTTTTACATTAGGGTTAATGCTTCAAACTAGGGTTTTACATTAGGGTTAGGGTTTCAAACTAGGGTTTTACATTAGTGTTAGGTTTTCAAACTAGGGTTTTACATTTGGGTTAGGGTTACCAACTAGGGTTTTACATTAGGGTTAGGGTTTCAAACAAGGGTTTTACATTAGGGTTAGGGTTTCAAACTAGGGTTTAACATTAGGGTTAGGGTTTCAAACTAGGGTTTTACATTAGGGTTAGGGTTACAAACTAGGGTTCAACATTAGGATTAGGGTTTCAAACTAGGGTTTTACATTAGGGTTAGGGTTTCAAACTAGGGTTTCAAATTAGGCTTAGGTTTTCAATCTAGGGTTTTGTTTTAGGGTTAGGGTTTCAAACAAGGGTTTTACATTAGGGTTAGGGTTTCAAACTAGGGTTTTACATTAGGTTTAGGGATTCAAACTAGGCTTTTACATTAGGGTTAGGGTTACAAACTAGGGTTTAACATTAGGGTTAGGGTTTCAAACTAGGGTTTCAAATTAGGGTTAGGGTTGCAAACTAGGGTTTTACATTAGCGCTAGAGTTTCAAACTCGGGTTTCAAATTAGGGGTAGGGTTTCAAACTAGGGTTTTACATTACGGTTAGGGTTTCAAACTAGGGTTTAACGATAGGGTTAGGGTTTCAAACTAGGGTTTTACATTAGGGTTAGGGTTTCAAACTAGGGTTTCAAATTAGGGTTAGGGTTTCAAACTAGGGTTTTACATTAGGGTTAGGGTTTCAAACTAGGGTTTTACATTAGGGTTAGGGTTTCATACTAAGGTTTTACATTAGGGTTAGGGTTACAAACTAGGGTTTTACATTAGTGTTAGGGTTTCAAACTGGGGTTTCAATTTAGTGTTAGGGTTTCAAACTAGGGTTTAACATTAGGGTTAATGCTTCAAACTAGGGTTTTACATTAGGGTTAGCGTTTCAAACTAGTATTTTACATTACGGTTAGTGCTTCAAACTATGGTTTTACATTAGGGTTAGGGTTTCAAACTAGGGTTTTACATTAGGGTTAGGGTTTCAAACTAGGGTTTTACTTTAGGGTTAATGCTTCAAACTAGGGTTTTACATAAGGGTTAGCGTTTCAAACTAGGGTTTTACATTATGGTTAGTGTTTCAAACTAGTGTTTTACATTTGGGTTAGGTTTACAAACTAGGGTTTTACATTAGGGTTAGGGTTTCAAACTAGGGTTTCACATTAGAGTTAGGATTTCAAACAGGGGTTTCAAATTAGGGTTAGGGTTTCAAACAAGGGTTTCAAATTAGGGTTAGGGTTTCAAACTAGGGTTTTACATTAGGGTTAGGGTTTCAAACTAGGGTTTAACATTAGGGTTAGGGTTTCAAACTAGGGTTTCAAATTAGGGTTAGGGTTACAAACAAGGGGTTTTACATTAGGGTTAGGGTTTCAAACTAGGGTTTCAAATTAGGGTTAGGGTTTCAAACTAGGGTTTTACATTAGGGTTAGGGTTTCAAACTAGGGTTTAACATTAGGGTTAGGGTTTCAAACTAGGGTTTCAAATTAGGGTTAGGGTTACAAACAAGGGGTTTTACATTAGGGTTAGGGTTTCAAACTAGGGTTTTACATTAGGGTTAGGGTTTCAAACTCGGGTTTAAAATTAGGGTTAGGGTTTCAAACAAGGGTTTTACATTAGGGTTAGGGTTTCAAACTAGGGTTTTACATTAGGGTTAGGGTTTCAAACAAGGGTTTTACATTAGAGTTAGGGTTACAAACTAGGGTTTTACATTAGGGTTAGGGTTTCACACTAGGGTTTTACATTAGGGTTAGGGTTTCAAACTATGGTTTTACATTAGGGTTAGGGTTACAAACTAGGGTTTAACATTAGGGTTAGGGTTTCAAACTAGGGTTTAACATTAGGGTTAATGCTTCAAACTAGGGTTTTACATTAGGGTTAGTGTTTCAAACTAGTGTTTTACATTAGCGTTAGTGCTTCAAAGTAGGGTTTTACATTAGGGTTAGGGTTTCAAACTAGGGTTTTACATTAGCGTTAGTGCTTCAAAGTAGGGTTTTACATTAGGGTTAGGGTTTCAAACTAGGGTTTTACATTAGGGTTAGGGTTTCAAACTAGGGTTTTACATTAGGGTTAGGGTTTCAAACTAGGGTTTTACATTAGGGTTAGGGTTTCAAACTAGGGTTTTACATTAGGGTTAGTGTTTCAAACTAGGGTTTTACATTTGGGTTAGGGTTACAAACTAGGGTTTTTTATGAGGGTTAGGGTTTCAAACTAAGGTTTCACATTAGAGTTAGGATTTCAAACAGGGGTTTCAAATTAGGGTTAGGGTTTTACAATAAGGTTTGGGTTTCAAACTAGGGTTTAACATTAGGGTTAGGGTTTCAAACTAGGGTTTCAAATTAGGGTTAGGGTTACAAACAAGGGGTTTTACATTAGGGTTAGGGTTTCAAACTAGGGCTTTACATTAGGGTTAGGGTTTAAAACTAGGGTTTCAAATTAGGCTTAGGGTTTCAATCTAGGGTTTTGTTTTAGGTTTAGGGTTTCAAACAAGGGTTTTACATTAGGGTTAGGGTTTCAAACTATTGTTTTACATTAGGCTTAGGGTTTCAAACTAGGGTTTTACATTAGGGTTAGGGTTTCAAACAAGGGTTTTACATTAGGGTTAGGGTTTCAAAACAGTCATTTTACATTAGGGTTAGGGTTACAAACTAGGGTTTTACATTAGGGTTAGGTTTTCAAACTAGGGTTTTACATTAGGGTTAGGGTTTCAAACTAGAATTTTACATTAGGTTTAGGGTTTCAAACTAGGGTTTTACATTAGGGTTAGGGTTAAAAAACAGTGGTTAAAAATTAGGGTTAGGGTTTCACACTAGGGTTTTACATTAGGGTTAGGTTTTCAAACTAGGGTTTTACATTAGGGTTAGGGTTTCAAACAAGGGTTTTACATTAGGGTTAGGGTTTCAAAACAGTCATTTTACATTAGGGTTAGGGTTACAAACTAGGGTTTTACATTAGGGTTAGGGTTTCAAACTAGGGTTTCTAATTAGGGTTAGGGTTTCAAACTAGGGTTTCACATTAGCGTTAGGATTTCAAACTAGGGATTCAAATTAGGGTAAGGGTTTCAAACTAGGGTTTCAAATTAGGCTTAGGGTTTCAATCTAGGGTTTTGTTTTAGGGTTAGGGTTTCAAACAAGGGTTTTACATTAGGGTTAGGGTTTCAAACTAGGGTTTTACATTAGGTTTAGGGTTTCAAACTAGGGTTTTACATTAGGGTTAGGGTTACAAACTAGGGTTTTACATTAGGGTTAGGGTTTCAAACTAGGGTTTTAAATTAGGGTTAGGGTTTCAAACTAGGGTTTCAATTTAGGGTTAGGGTTTCAAACTAGGGTTTATCATTAGGGTTAGGGTTTCAAACTAGGGTTTTACATTAGGGTTAGGGTTTCAAACTAGGGCTTATAATTAGGGTTAGGGTTTCAAACTAGTGTTTTACATTAGGGTTAATGCTTCAAACTAGGGTTTTACATTAGGGTTGGGTTTCAAACTAGGGCTTTACATTTGGGTTAGGGTTACAAACAAGGGTTTTACATTAGGGTTAGGGTTTCAAACTAGGGTTTTGCATTAGGGTTAGGGTTTCAAACTAGGGTTTATCATTAGGGTTAGGGTTTCAAACTAGGGTTTTACCTTAGGGTTAGGGTTTCAAACTAGGGTTTAACATTAGGGTTAGGGTTACAAACTAGGGTTTTACATTACGGTTAGGGTTTCAAACTAGGGTTTTACATTAGGGTAAGAGTTTCAAACTAGGGTTATAATTTAGGGTTATTGCTTCAAACTAGGGTTTTACATTAGGGTTAGGGTTTCAAACTATGGTTTTACATTAGGGTTAGGGTTACAAACTAGGGTTTTACATTAGGGTTAGGGTTTCAAACTAGGGTTTTACCTTAGGGTTAGGGTTTCAAACTAGGGTTTAAAATTAGGGTTAGGGTTTCAAACTAGGGTTTATCATTAGGGTTAGGGTTTCAAACTAGGGTTTTACATTAGGGTTAGGGTTTCAAATTAGGGTTTAACATTAGGGTTAGCGTTTCAAACTAGTGTTTTACATTAGGGTTAATGCTTCAAACTAGGGTTTTACATTAGGTTTAGGGTTTTAAACTATGGTTTCAAATTAGATTTGGGGTTTCAAACTAGGGTTTTACATTAGGGTTAGCGTTTCAAACTAGTGTTTTACATTAGGGTTAGTGCTTCAAACTAGGGTTTTACATTAGGGTTAGGGTTTCAAACTAGGGTTTTACATTAGGGTTAGGGTTTCAAACTAGGGTTTTACATTTGGGTTAGGGTTACAAACTAGGGTTTTACATTAGGGTTAGGGTTTCAAACTAGGGTTTCAAATTAGGCTTAGTGTTTCAAACTAGGGTTTTACATTAGGGTTAGGGTTTCAAACAAGGGATTTACATTAGGGTTAGGGTTTCAAACTAGGGTTTAACATTAGGGTTAGGGTTTCAAACTAGGCTTTAACATTAGGGTTAGGGTTTCAAACTAGGGTTTTACATTAGGGTTAGGGTTTCAAACAAGGGTTTTACATTAGGGTTAGGGTTTATAACTAGGGTTTCAAATTAGGGTTAGGGTTTCAAACTTGGGTTTTACATTAGGGTTAGGGTTTCAAACTAGGGTTTTACATTAGGGTTAGGGTTTCACACTAAGGTTTTACATTAGGGTTAGGGTTACAAACTAGGGTTTTACATTAGTGTTAGGGTTTCAAACTGGGGTTTCAATTTAGTGTTAGGGTTTCAAACTAGGGTTTAACGTTAGGGTTAATGCTTCAAACTAGGGTTTTACATTAGGGTTAGCGTTTCAAACTAGTGTTTTACATTAGGGTTAGTGCTTCAAACTATGGTTTTACATTCGGGTTAGGGTTTCAAACTAGGGTTTTACATTAGGGTTAGGGTTTCAAACTAGGGTTTTACATTAGGGTTAGGGTTTCAAACTAGGGTTTCAATTTAGGGTTAGGGTTTCAAACTAGGGTTTATCATTAGGGTTAGGGTTTCAAACGCGGGTTTAACATTAGGGTTAGGGTTACAAACTAGGATTTAACATTAGGGTTAGGGTTACAAACTATGTTTTTTTATGAGGGTTAGGTTTTCAAACTAAGGTTTCAAATTAGAGTTAGGTTTTCAAACAGGGGTTTCAAATTAGGGTTAGGGTTTCAAACAAGGGTTTAAAATTAGGGATAGGGTTTCAAACTAGGGTTTTACATTAGGGTTAGGGTTTCAAACTAGGGTTTAACATTAGGGTTAGGGTTTCAAACTAGGGTTTCAAATTAGGGTTAGGGTTACAAACAAGGGGTTTTACATTAGGGTTAGGGTTTCAAACTAGGGTCTTACATTAGGGTTAGGGTTTCAAACTCGGGTTTAAAATTAGGGTTAGGGTTTCAAACAAGGGTTTTACATTAGGGTTAGGGTTTCAAACTAGGGTTTTACATTAGGGTTAGGGTTTCAAACTAGGGTTTTACATTAGGGTTAGGGTTACAAACTAGGGTTTTACATTAGGGTTAAGGTTTCAAACTAGGGTTTTACCTTACGGTTAGGGTTTCAAACTAGGGTTTAAATTTAGGGTTAGTGTTTCAAACTAGGGTTTATCATTAGGGTTAGGGTTTCAAACTAGGGTTTTACATTAGGGTTAGGGTTTCAAATTAGGGTTTAACATTAGGGTTAGCGTTTCAAACTAGTGTTTTACATTAGGGTTAATGCTTCAAACTAGGGTTTTACATTAGGGTTAGGGTTTTAAACTATGGTTTCAAATTAGATTTGGGGTTTCAAACTAGGGTTTTACATTAGGGTTAGCGTTTCAAACTAGTGTTTTACATTAGGGTTAGTGCTTCAAACTAGGGTTTTAAATTAGGGTTAATGCTTCAAACTATGGTTTTACATTAGGGTTAGGGTTTTAAACTAGGGTTTTACATTAGGGTTAGGGTTTCAAACTAGGGTTTTACATTTGGGTTAGGGTTACAAACTAGGGTTTTACATTAGGGTTAGGGTTTCAAACTAGGGTTTCAAATTAGGCTTAGGGTTTCAAACTAGGGTTTTACATTAGGGTTAGGGTTTCAAACAAGGGTTTTACATTAGGGTTAGGGTTTCAAACTAGGGTTTAACATTAGGGTTAGGGTTTCAAACTAGGGTTTTAAATTAGGGTTAGGGTTTCAAAACAGTCATTTTACATTAGGGTTAGGGTTACAAACTAGGGTTTTACATTAGGGTTAGGGTTTCAAACTAGGGTTTTACATTAGGGTTAGGGTTTCAAACTAGGGTTTCAAATTAGGCTTAGGGTTTCAAACTAGGGTTTTACATTAGGGTTAGGGTTTCAAACAAGGGTTTTACATTAGGGTTAGGGTTACAAACTAGGGTTTTACATTAGGGTTAGGGTTTCAAACTGGGGTTTAAAATTAGGGTTAGGGTTTCAAACAAGGGTTTTACATTAGGGTTAGGGTTTCAAACTAGGGTTTTACATTAGGGTTAGGGTTTCAAACTAGGGTTTTACATTAGAGTTAGGGTTACAAACTAGGGTTTTACATTAGGGTTAGGGTTTCAAACTAGGGTTTTACATTAGGGTTAGGGTTTTAAACTATGGTTTCAAATTAGATTTGGGGTTTCAAACTAGGGTTTTACATTAGGGTTAGCATTTCAAACTAGTGTTTTACATTAGGGTTAGTGCTTCAAACTAGGGTTTTACATTAGGGTTAATGCTTCAAACTATGGTTTTACATTATGGTTAGGGTTTCAAATTAGGGTTTTACATTAGGGTTAGGGTTTCAAACTAGGGTTTTACATTTGGGTTAGGGTTACAAACTAGGGTTTTACATTAGGGTTAGGGTTTCAAACTAGGGTTTTACATTAGGGTTAGGGTTACAAACTAGGGTTTCAAATTAGGCTTAGGGTTTCAAACTAGGGTTTTACATTAGGGTTACGGTTTCAAACAAGGGTTTTACATTAGGGTTAGGGTTTCAAACTAGGGTTTAACATTAGGGTTAGGGTTTTAAACTAGGGTTTTACATTAGGGTTAGGGTTACAAACTAGGGTTTAAAATTAGGATTAGGGTTTCAAACTAGGGTTTTACATTAGGGTTAGAGTTTCAAACAAGGGTTTTACATTAGGGTTAGGGTTTCAAAACAGTCATTTTACATTAGATTTAGGGTTACAAACTAGGGTTTTACATTAGGGTTAGGGTTTCAAACTAGGGTTTTACATTAGGGTTAGGGTTTCAAACTAGGGTTTCAAATTAGGTTTAGGGTTTCAAACTAGGGTTTTACATTAGGGTTAGGGTTTCAAACTAGGGTTTTACATTAGGGTTAGGGTTTCAAACTAGGGTTTCAAATTAGGCTTAGGGTTTCAAACTAGGGTTTTACATTAGGGTTAGGGTTTCAAACAAGGGTTTTACATTAGGGTTAGGGTTTCAAAACAGTCATTTTACATTAGGGTTAGGGTTACAAACTAGGGTTTTACATTAGGGTTAGGTTTTCAAACTAGGGTTTTACATTAGGGTTAGGGTTTCAAACTAGGGTTTTACATTAGGTTTAGGGTTTCAAACTAGGGTTTTACATTAGGGTTAGGGTTAAAAAACAGTGGTTAAAAATTAGGGTTAGGGTTTCACACTAGGGTTTTACATTAGGGTTAGGTTTTCAAACTAGGGTTTTACATTAGGGTTAGGGTTTCAAACAAGGGTTTTACATTAGGGTTAGGGTTTCAAAACAGTCATTTTACATTAGGGTTAGGGTTACAAACTAGGGTTTTACATTAGGGTTAGGGTTTCAAACTAGGGTTTTACATTTGGGTTAGGGTTACAAACTAGGGTTTTACATTAGGGTTAGGGTTTCAAACTAGGGTTTCAAATTAGGCTTAGGGTTTCAAACTAGGGTTTTACATTAGGGTTAGGGTTACAAACTAGGGTTTAAAATTAGGATTAGGGTTTCAAACTAGGGTTTTACATTAGGGTTAGAGTTTCAAACAAGGGTTTTAAATTAGGGTTAGGGTTTCAAAACAGTCATTTTACATTAGGGTTAGGGTTACAAACTAGGGTTTTACATTAGGGTTAGGGTTTCAAACTAGGGTTTTACATTAGGGTTAGGGTTTCAAACTAGGGTTTCAAATTAGGCTTAGGGTTTCAAACTAGGGTTTTACATTAGGGTTAGGGTTTCAAACAAGGGTTTTACATTAGGGTTAGGGTTACAAACTAGGGTTTTACATTAGGGTTAGGGTTTCAAACTGGGGTTTAAAATTAGGGTTAGGGTTTCAAACAAGGGTTTTACATTAGGGTTAGGGTTTCAAACTAGGGTTTTACATTAGGGTTAGGGTTTCAAACTAGGGTTTTACATTAGAGTTAGGGTTACAAACTAGGGTTTTACATTAGGGTTAGGGTTTCAAACTAGGGTTTTACATTAGGGTTAGGGTTTTAAACCATGGTTTCAAATTAGATTTAGGGTTTCAAACTAGGGTTTTACATTAGGGTTAGCATTTCAAACTAGTGTTTTACATTAGGGTTAGTGCTTCAAACTAGGGTTTTACATTAGGGTTAATGCTTCAAACTATGGTTTTACATTATGGTTAGGGTTTCAAATTAGGGTTTTACATTAGGGTTAGGGTTTCAAACTAGGGTTTTACATTTGGGTTAGGGTTACAAACTAGGGTTTTACATTAGGGTTAGGGTTTCAAACTAGGGTTTTACATTAGGGTTAGGGTTACAAACTAGGGTTTCAAATTAGGCTTAGGGTTTCAAACTAGGGTTTTACATTAGGGTTACGGTTTCAAACAAGGGTTTTACATTAGGGTTAGGGTTTCAAACTAGGGTTTAACATTAGGGTTAGGGTTTTAAACTAGGGTTTTACATTAGGGTTAGGGTTACAAACTAGGGTTTAAAATTAGGATTAGGGTTTCAAACTAGGGTTTTACATTAGGGTTAGAGTTTCAAACAAGGGTTTTACATTAGGTTTAGGGTTTCAAAACAGTCATTTTACATTAGATTTAGGGTTACAAACTAGGGTTTTACATTAGGGTTAGGGTTTCAAACTAGGGTTTTACATTAGGGTTAGGGTTTCAAACTAGGGTTTCAAATTAGGTTTAGGGTTTCAAACTAGGGTTTTACATTAGGGTTAGGGTTTCAAACTAGGGTTTTACATTAGGGTTAGGGTTTCAAACTAGGGTTTCAAATTAGGCTTAGGGTTTCAAACTAGGGTTTTACATTAGGGTTAGGGTTTCAAACAAGGGTTTTACATTAGGGTTAGGGTTTCAAAACAGTCATTTTACATTAGGGTTAGGGTTACAAACTAGGGTTTTACATTAGGGTTAGGTTTTCAAACTAGGGTTTTACATTAGGGTTAGGGTTTCAAACTCGGGTTTTACATTAGGTTTAGGGTTTCAAACTAGGGTTTTACATTAGGGTTAGGGTTAAAAAACAGTGGTTAAAAATTAGGGTTAGGGTTTCACACTAGGGTTTTACATTAGGGTTAGGTTTTCAAACTAGGGTTTTACATTAGGGTTAGGGTTTCAAACAAGGGTTTTACATTAGGGTTAGGGTTTCAAAACAGTCATTTTACATTAGGGTTAGGGTTACAAACTAGGGTTTTACATTAGGGTTAGGGTTTCAAACTAGAGTTTCTAATTAGGGTTAGGGTTTCAAACTAGGGTTTCACATTAGCGTTAGGATTTCAAACTAGGGATTAAAATTAGGGTAAGGGTTTCAAACTAGGGTTTCAAATTAGGCTTAGGGTTTCAATCTAGGGTTTTGTTTTAGGGTTAGGGTTTCAAACAAGGGTTTTACATTAGGGTTAGGGTTTCAAACTAGGGTTTTACATTAGGTTTAGGGTTTCAAACTAGGGTTTTAAATTAGGGTTAGGGTTACAAACTAGGGTTTTACATTAGGGTTAGGGTTTCAAACTAGGGTTTTAAATTAGGGTTAGGGTTTCAAACTAGGGTTTCAATTTAGGGTTAGGGTTTCAAACTAGGGTTTATCATTAGGGTTAGGGTTTCAAACTAGGGTTTTACATTAGGGTTAGGGTTTCAAACTAGGGCTTATAATTAGGGTTAGGGTTTCAAACTAGTGTTTTACATTAGGGTTAATGCTTCAAACTAGGGTTTTACATTAGGGTTGGGTTTCAAACTAGGGCTTTACATTTGGGTTAGGGTTACAAACAAGGGTTTTACATTAGGGTTAGGGTTTCAAACTAGGGTTTTGCATTAGGGTTAGGGTTTCAAACTAGGGTTTATCATTAGGGTTAGGGTTTCAAACTAGGGTTTTACCTTAGGGTTAGGGTTTCAAACTAGGGTTTAACATTAGGGTTAGGGTTACAAACTAGGGTTTTACATTACGGTTAGGGTTTCAAACTAGGGTTTTACATTAGGGTAAGAGTTTCAAACTAGGGTTATAATTTAGGGTTATTGCTTCAAACTAGGGTTTTACATTAGGGTTAGGGTTTCAAACTATGGTTTTACATTAGGGTTAGGGTTACAAACTAGGGTTTTACATTAGGGTAAGAGTTTCAAACTAGGGTTATAATTTAGGGTTATTGCTTCAAACTAGGGTTTTACATTAGGGTTAGGGTTTCAAACAAGGGTTTTACATTAGGGTTAGGGTTTCAAAACAGTCATTTTACATTAGGGTTAGGGTTACAAACTAGGGTTTTACATTAGGGTTAGGGTTTCAAACTAGGGTTTTACATTAGGGTTAGGGTTTCAAACTAGGGTTTTACATTAGGTTTAGGGTTTCAAACTAGGGTTTTACATTAGGGTTAGGGTTAAAAAACAGTGGTTAAAAATTAGGGTTAGGGTTTCACACTAGGGTTTTACATTAGGGTTAGGTTTTCAAACTAGGGTTTTACATTAGGGTTAGGGTTTCAAACAAGGGTTTTACATTAGGGTTAGGGTTTCAAAACAGTCATTTTACATTAGGTTTAGGGTTACAAACTAGGGTTTTACATTAGGGTTAGGGTTTCAAACTAGGGTTTCTAATTAGGGTTAGGGTTTCAAACTAGGGTTTCACATTAGGGTTAGGATTTCAAACTAGGGATTCAAATTAGGGTAAGGGTTTCAAACTAGGGTTTCAAATTAAGCTTAGGGTTTCAATCTAGGGTTTTGTTTTAGGGTTAGGGTTTCAAACAAGGGTTTTACATTAGGGTTAGGGTTTCAAACTAGGGTTTTACATTAGGTTTAGGGTTTCAAACTAGGGTTTTACATTAGGGTTAGGGTTACAAACTAGGGTTTTACATTAGGGTTAGGGTTTCAAACTAGGGTTTTAAATTAGGGTTAGGGTTTCAAACTAGGGTTTCAATTTAGGGTTAGGGTTTCAAACTAGGGTTTATCATTAGGGTTAGGGTTTCAAACTAGGGTTTTACATTAGGGTTAGGGTTTCAAACTAGGGCTTATAATTAGGGTTAGGGTTTCAAACTAGTGTTTTACATTAGGGTTAATGCTTCAAACTAGGGTTTTACATTAGGGTTGGGTTTCAAACTAGGGCTTTACATTTGGGTTAGGGTTACAAACAAGGGTTTTACATTAGGGTTAGGGTTTCAAACTAGGGTTTTGCATTAGGGTTAGGGTTTCAAACTAGGGTTTATCATTAGGGTTAGGGTTTCAAACTAGGGTTTTACCTTAGGGTTAGGGTTTCAAACTAGGGTTTAACATTAGGGTTAGGGTTACAAACTAGGGTTTTACATTACGGTTAGGGTTTCAAACTAGGGTTTTACATTAGGGTAAGAGTTTCAAACTAGGGTTATAATTTAGGGTTATTGCTTCAAACTAGGGTTTTACATTAGGGTTAGGGTTTCAAACTATGGTTTTACATTAGGGTTAGGGTTACAAACTAGGGTTTTACATTAGGGTTAGGGTTTCAAACTAGGGTTTTACCTTAGGGTTAGGGTTTCAAACTAGGGTTTAAAATTAGGGTTAGGGTTTCAAACTAGGGTTTATCATTAGGGTTAGGGTTTCAAACTAGGGTTTTACATTAGGGTTAGGGTTTCAAATTAGGGTTTAACATTAGGGTTAGCGTTTCAAACTAGTGTTTTACATTAGGGTTAATGCTTCAAACTAGGGTTTTACATTAGGTTTAGGGATTTAAACTATGGTTTCAAATTAGATTTGGGGTTTCAAACTAGGGTTTTACATTAGGGTTAGCGTTTCAAACTAGTGTTTTACATTAGGGTTAGTGCTTCAAACTAGGGTTTTACATTAGGGTTAGGGTTTCAAACTAGGGTTTTACATTAGCGTTAGGGTTTCAAACTAGGGTTTTACATTAGGGTTAGGGTTACAAACTAGGGTTTTACATTAGGGTTAGGGTTTCAAACTAGGGTTTTACATTAGGGTTAGGGTTTCAAACTAGGGTTTCAATTTAGGGTTAGGGTTTCAAACTAGGGTTTAACATTTGGGTTAGGATTTCAAACTAGGGTTTTACATTAGGGTTAATGCTTCAAACTAGGGTTTTACATTAGGGTTAGGGTTTCAGACTAGGGTTTTACATTAGGGTTAGGGTTTCAAACTAGGGTTTTACATTTGGGTTAGGGTTACAAACTAGGGTTTTACATTAGGGTTAGGGTTTCAAACTAGGGTTTCAAATTAGGCTTAGTGTTTCAAACTAGGGTTTTACATTAGGGTTAGGGTTTCAAACAAGGGTTTTACATTAGGGTTAGGGTTTCAAACTAGGGTTTAACATTAGGGTTAGGGTTTCAAACTAGGGTTTTACATTAGGGTTAGGGTTACAAACTAGGGTTTCAAATTAGGCTTAGGGTTTCAAACTAGGGTTTTACATTAGGGTTACGGTTTCAAACAAGGGTTTTACATTAGGGTTAGGGTTTCAAACTAGGGTTTAACATTAGGGTTAGGGTTTTAAACTAGGGTTTTACATTAGGGTTAGGGTTACAAACTAGGGTTTAAAATTAGGATTAGGGTTTCAAACTAGGGTTTTAGATTAGGGTTAGAGTTTCAAACAAGGGTTTTACATTAGGGTTAGGGTTTCAAAACAGTCATTTTACATTAGATTTAGGGTTACAAACTAGGGTTTTACATTAGGGTTAGGGTTTCAAACTAGGGTTTTACATTAGGGTTAGGGTTTCAAACTAGGGTTTCAAATTAGGCTTAGGGTTTCAAACTAGGGTTTTACATTAGGGTTAGCGTTTCAAACTAGGGTTTTACATTAGGGTTAGGGTTTCAAACTAGGGTTTCAAATTAGGCTTAGGGTTTCAAACTAGGGTTTTACATTAGGGTTAGGGTTTCAAACAAGGGTTTTACATTAGGGTTTCAAAACAGTCATTTTACATTAGGGTTAGGGTTACAAACTAGGGTTTTACATTAGGGTTAGGGTTTCAAACTATTGTTTTACATTAGGGTTAGGGTTTCAAACTAGGGTTTTACATTAGGGTTAGGGTTTCACACTAAGGTTTTACATTAGGGTTAGGGTTACAAACTAGGGTTTAAATTTAGGGTTAGTGTTTCAAACTAGGGTTTATCATTAGGGTTAGGGTTTCAAACTAGGGTTTTACATTAGGGTTAGGGTTTCAAATTAGGGTTTAACATTAGGGTTAGCGTTTCAAACTAGTGTTTTACATTAGGGTTAATGCTTCAAACTAGGGTTTTACATTAGGGTTAGGGTTTTAAACTATGGTTTCAAATTAGATTTGGGGTTTCAAACTAGGGTTTTACATTAGAGTTAGCGTTTCAAACTAGTGTTTTACATTAGGGTTAGTGCTTCAAACTAGGGTTTTACATTAGGGTTAATGCTTCAAACTAGGGTTTTACATTAGGGTTAGGGTTTCAAACTAGGGTTTTACATTAGTGTTAGGTTTTCAAACTAGGGTTTTACATTTGGGTTAGGGTTACCAACTAGGGTTTTACATTAGGGTTAGGGTTTCAAACAAGGGTTTTACATTAGGGTTAGGGTTTCAAACTAGGGTTTAACATTAGGGTTAGGGTTTCAAACTAGGGTTTTACATTAGGGTTAGGGTTACAAACTAGGGTTCAACATTAGGATTAGGGTTTCAAACTAGGGTTTTACATTAGGGTTAGGGTTTCAAACTAGGGTTTCAAATTAGGCTTAGGTTTTCAATCTAGGGTTTTGTTTTAGGGTTAGGGTTTCAAACAAGGGTTTTACATTAGGGTTAGGGTTTCAAACTAGGGTTTTACATTAGGTTTAGGGATTCAAACTAGGCTTTTACATTAGGGTTAGGGTTACAAACTAGGGTTTAACATTAGGGTTAGGGTTTCAAACTAGGGTTTCAAATTAGGGTTAGGGTTGCAAACTAGGGTTTTACATTAGCGCTAGGGTTTCAAACTCGGGTTTCAAATTAGGGGTAGGGTTTCAAACTAGGGTTTTACATTACGGTTAGGGTTTCAAACTAGGGTTTAACGATAGGGTTAGGGTTTCAAACTAGGGTTTTACATTAGGGTTAGGGTTTCAAACTAGGGTTTCAAATTAGGGTTAGGGTTTCAAACTAGGGTTTTACATTAGGGTTAGGGTTTCAAACTAGGGTTTTACATTAGGGTTAGGGTTTCATACTAAGGTTTTACATTAGGGTTAGGGTTACAAACTAGGGTTTTACATTAGTGTTAGGGTTTCAAACTGGGGTTTCAATTTAGTGTTAGGGTTTCAAACTAGGGTTTAACATTAGGGTTAATGCTTCAAACTAGGGTTTTACATTAGGGTTAGCGTTTCAAACTAGTATTTTACATTACGGTTAGTGCTTCAAACTATGGTTTTACATTAGGGTTAGGGTTTCAAACTAGGGTTTTACATTAGGGTTAGGGTTTCAAACTAGGGTTTTACTTTAGGGTTAATGCTTCAAACTAGGGTTTTACATAAGGGTTAGCGTTTCAAACTAGGGTTTTACATTATGGTTAGTGTTTCAAACTAGTGTTTTACATTTGGGTTAGGTTTACAAACTAGGGTTTTACATTAGGGTTAGGGTTTCAAACTAGGGTTTCACATTAGAGTTAGGATTTCAAACAGGGGTTTCAAATTAGGGTTAGGGTTTCAAACAAGGGTTTCAAATTAGGGTTAGGGTTTCAAACTAGGGTTTTACATTAGGGTTAGGGTTTCAAACTAGGGTTTAACATTAGGGTTAGGGTTTCAAACTAGGGTTTCAAATTAGGGTTAGGGTTACAAACAAGGGGTTTTACATTAGGGTTAGGGTTTCAAACTAGGGTTTCAAATTAGGGTTAGGGTTTCAAACTCGGGTTTAAAATTAGGGTTAGGGTTTCAAACAAGGGTTTTACATTAGGGTTAGGGTTTCAAACTAGGGTTTTACATTAGGGTTAGGGTTTCAAACAAGGGTTTTACATTAGAGTTAGGGTTACAAACTAGGGTTTTACATTAGGGTTAGGGTTTCACACTAGGGTTTTACATTAGGGTTAGGGTTTCAAACTATGGTTTTACATTAGGGTTAGGGTTACAAACTAGGGTTTAACATTAGGGTTAGGGTTTCAAACTAGGGTTTAACATTAGGGTTAATGCTTCAAACTAGGGTTTTACATTAGGGTTAGTGTTTCAAACTAGTGTTTTACATTAGCGTTAGTGCTTCAAAGTAGGGTTTTACATTAGGGTTAGGGTTTCAAACTAGGGTTTTACATTAGCGTTAGTGCTTCAAAGTAGGGTTTTACATTAGGGTTAGGGTTTCAAACTAGGGTTTTACATTAGGGTTAGGGTTTCAAACTAGGGTTTTACATTAGGGTTAGGGTTTCAAACTAGGGTTTTACATTAGGGTTAGGGTTTCAAACTAGGGTTTTACATTAGGGTTAGTGTTTCAAACTAGGGTTTTACATTTGGGTTAGGGTTACAAACTAGGGTTTTTTATGAGGGTTAGGGTTTCAAACTAAGGTTTCACATTAGAGTTAGGATTTCAAACAGGGGTTTCAAATTAGGGTTAGGGTTTTACAATAAGGTTTGGGTTTCAAACTAGGGTTTAACATTAGGGTTAGGGTTTCAAACTAGGGTTTCAAATTAGGGTTAGGGTTACAAACAAGGGGTTTTACATTAGGGTTAGGGTTTCAAACTAGGGCTTTACATTAGGGTTAGGGTTTAAAACTAGGGTTTCAAATTAGGCTTAGGGTTTCAATCTAGGGTTTTGTTTTAGGTTTAGGGTTTCAAACAAGGGTTTTACATTAGGGTTAGGGTTTCAAACTATTGTTTTACATTAGGGTTAGGGTTTCAAACTAGGGTTTTACATTAGAGTTAGGGTTACAAACTAGGGTTTTACATTAGGGTTAGGGTTTCAAACTAGGGTTTTACATTAGGGTTAGGGTTTCAAAATATGGTTTTACATTAGGGTTAGGGTTACAAACTAGGGTTTTACATTAGGGTTAGGGTTTCAAACTAGGGTTTTACCTTAGGGTTAGGGTTTCAAACTAGGGTTTAAATTTAGGGTTAGTGTTTCAAACTAGGGTTTATCATTAGGGTTAGGGTTTCAAACTAGGGTTTTACATTAGGGTTAGGTTTCAAATTAGGGTTTAACATTAGGGTTAGCGTTTCAAACTAGTGTTTTACATTAGGGTTAATGCTTCAAACTAGGGTTTTACATTAGGGTTAGGGTTTTAAACTATGGTTTCAAATTAGATTTGGGGTTTCAAACTAGGGTTTTACATTAGAGTTAGCGTTTCAAACTAGTGTTTTACATTAGGGTTAGTGCTTCAAACTAGGGTTTTACATTAGGGTTAGGGTTTCAAACTAGGGTTTTACATTAGTGTTAGGTTTTCAAACTAGGGTTTTACATTTGGGTTAGGGTACAAACTAGGGTTTTAAATTAGGGTTAGGGTTTCAAACAAGGGTTTTACATTAGGGTTAGGGTTTCAAACTAGGGTTTAACATTAGGGTTAGGGTTTCAAACTAGGGTTTTATATTAGGGTTAGGGTTTCAAACTAGGGTTTCAAATTAGGGTTAGGGTTTCAAACTAGGGTTTTACATTAGGGTTAGGGTTTCAAACTAGGGTTTTATATTAGGGTTAGGGTTTCATACTAAGGTTTTACATTAGGGTTAGGGTTACAAACTAGGGTTTTACATTAGTGTTAGGGTTTCAAACTGGGGTTTCAATTTAGTGTTAGGGTTTCAAACTAGGGTTTAACATTAGGGTTAATGCTTCAAACTAGGGTTTTACATTAGGGTTAGCATTTCAAACTAGTATTTTACATTACGGTTAGTGCTTCAAACTATGGTTTTACATTAGGGTTAGGGTTTCAAACTAGGGTTTTACATTACGGTTAGGGTTTCAAACTAGGGTTTAACGATAGGGTTAGGGTTTCAAACTAGGGTTTTACATTAGGGTTAGGGTTTCAAACTAGGGTTTCAAATTAGGGTTAGGGTTTCAAACTAGGGTTTTACATTAGGGTTAGGGTTTCAAACTAGGGTTTTACATTAGGGTTAGGGTTTCATACTAAGGTTTTACATTAGGGTTAGGGTTACAAACTAGGGTTTTACATTAGTGTTAGGGTTTCAAACTGGGGTTTCAATTTAGTGTTAGGGTTTCAAACTAGGGTTTAACATTAGGGTTAATGCTTCAAACTAGGGTTTTACATTAGGGTTAGCGTTTCAAACTAGTATTTTACATTACGGTTAGTGCTTCAAACTATGGTTTTACATTAGGGTTAGGGTTTCAAACTAGGGTTTTACATTAGGGTTAGGGTTTCAAACTAGGGTTTTACTTTAGGGTTAATGCTTCAAACTAGGGTTTTACATAAGGGTTAGCGTTTCAAACTAGGGTTTTACATTATGGTTAGTGTTTCAAACTAGTGTTTTACATTTGGGTTAGGTTTACAAACTAGGGTTTTACATTAGGGTTAGGGTTTCAAACTAGGGTTTCACATTAGAGTTAGGATTTCAAACAGGGGTTTCAAATTAGGGTTAGGGTTTCAAACAAGGGTTTCAAATTAGGGTTAGGGTTTCAAACTAGGGTTTTACATTAGGGTTAGGGTTTCAAACTAGGGTTTAACATTAGGGTTAGGGTTTCAAACTAGGGTTTCAAATTAGGGTTAGGGTTACAAACAAGGGGTTTTACATTAGGGTTAGGGTTTCAAACTAGGGTTTCAAATTAGGGTTAGGGTTTCAAACTCGGGTTTAAAATTAGGGTTAGGGTTTCAAACAAGGGTTTTACATTAGGGTTAGGGTTTCAAACTAGGGTTTTACATTAGGGTTAGGGTTTCAAACAAGGGTTTTACATTAGAGTTAGGGTTACAAACTAGGGTTTTACATTAGGGTTAGGGTTTCACACTAGGGTTTTACATTAGGGTTAGGGTTTCAAACTATGGTTTTACATTAGGGTTAGGGTTACAAACTAGGGTTTAACATTAGGGTTAGGGTTTCAAACTAGGGTTTAACATTAGGGTTAATGCTTCAAACTAGGGTTTTACATTAGGGTTAGTGTTTCAAACTAGTGTTTTACATTAGCGTTAGTGCTTCAAAGTAGGGTTTTACATTAGGGTTAGGGTTTCAAACTAGGGTTTTACATTAGCGTTAGTGCTTCAAAGTAGGGTTTTACATTAGGGTTAGGGTTTCAAACTAGGGTTTTACATTAGGGTTAGGGTTTCAAACTAGGGTTTTACATTAGGGTTAGGGTTTCAAACTAGGGTTTTACATTAGGGTTAGGGTTTCAAACTAGGGTTTTACATTAGGGTTAGTGTTTCAAACTAGGGTTTTACATTTGGGTTAGGGTTACAAACTAGGGTTTTTTATGAGGGTTAGGGTTTCAAACTAAGGTTTCACATTAGAGTTAGGATTTCAAACAGGGGTTTCAAATTAGGGTTAGGGTTTTACAATAAGGTTTGGGTTTCAAACTAGGGTTTAACATTAGGGTTAGGGTTTCAAACTAGGGTTTCAAATTAGGGTTAGGGTTACAAACAAGGGGTTTTACATTAGGGTTAGGGTTTCAAACTAGGGCTTTACATTAGGGTTAGGGTTTAAAACTAGGGTTTCAAATTAGGCTTAGGGTTTCAATCTAGGGTTTTGTTTTAGGTTTAGGGTTTCAAACAAGGGTTTTACATTAGGGTTAGGGTTTCAAACTATTGTTTTACATTAGGGTTAGGGTTTCAAACTAGGGTTTTACATTAGAGTTAGGGTTACAAACTAGGGTTTTACATTAGGGTTAGGGTTTCAAACTAGGGTTTTACATTAGGGTTAGGGTTTCAAAATATGGTTTTACATTAGGGTTAGGGTTACAAACTAGGGTTTTACATTAGGGTTAGGGTTTCAAACTAGGGTTTTACCTTAGGGTTAGGGTTTCAAACTAGGGTTTAAATTTAGGGTTAGTGTTTCAAACTAGGGTTTATCATTAGGGTTAGGGTTTCAAACTAGGGTTTTACATTAGGGTTAGGTTTCAAATTAGGGTTTAACATTAGGGTTAGCGTTTCAAACTAGTGTTTTACATTAGGGTTAATGCTTCAAACTAGGGTTTTACATTAGGGTTAGGGTTTTAAACTATGGTTTCAAATTAGATTTGGGGTTTCAAACTAGGGTTTTACATTAGAGTTAGCGTTTCAAACTAGTGTTTTACATTAGGGTTAGTGCTTCAAACTAGGGTTTTACATTAGGGTTAGGGTTTCAAACTAGGGTTTTACATTAGTGTTAGGTTTTCAAACTAGGGTTTTACATTTGGGTTAGGGTACAAACTAGGGTTTTAAATTAGGGTTAGGGTTTCAAACAAGGGTTTTACATTAGGGTTAGGGTTTCAAACTAGGGTTTAACATTAGGGTTAGGGTTTCAAACTAGGGTTTTATATTAGGGTTAGGGTTTCAAACTAGGGTTTCAAATTAGGGTTAGGGTTTCAAACTAGGGTTTTACATTAGGGTTAGGGTTTCAAACTAGGGTTTTATATTAGGGTTAGGGTTTCATACTAAGGTTTTACATTAGGGTTAGGGTTACAAACTAGGGTTTTACATTAGTGTTAGGGTTTCAAACTGGGGTTTCAATTTAGTGTTAGGGTTTCAAACTAGGGTTTAACATTAGGGTTAATGCTTCAAACTAGGGTTTTACATTAGGGTTAGCATTTCAAACTAGTATTTTACATTACGGTTAGTGCTTCAAACTATGGTTTTACATTAGGGTTAGGGTTTCAAACTAGGGTTTTACATTAGGGTTAGGGTTTCAAACTAGGGTTTTACTTTAGGGTTAATGCTTCAAACTAGGGTTTTACATAAGGGTTAGCGTTTCAAACTAGGGTTTTACATTATGGTTAGTGTTTCAAACTAGTGTTTTACATTTGGGTTAGGTTTACAAACTAGGGTTTTACATTAGGGTTAGGGTTTCACACTAAGGTTTTACATTAGGGTTAGGGTTACAAACTAGGGTTTAAATTTAGGGTTAGTGTTTCAAACTAGGGTTTATCATTAGGGTTAGGGTTTCAAACTAGGGTTTTACATTAGGGTTAGGGTTTCAAATTAGGGTTTAACATTAGGGTTAGCGTTTCAAACTAGTGTTTTACATTAGGGTTAATGCTTCAAACTAGGGTTTTACATTAGGGTTAGGGTTTTAAACTATGGTTTCAAATTAGATTTGGGGTTTCAAACTAGGGTTTTACATTAGAGTTAGCGTTTCAAACTAGTGTTTTACATTAGGGTTAGTGCTTCAAACTAGGGTTTTACATTAGGGTTAATGCTTCAAACTAGGGTTTTACATTAGGGTTAGGGTTTCAAACTAGGGTTTTACATTAGTGTTAGGTTTTCAAACTAGGGTTTTACATTTGGGTTAGGGTTACCAACTAGGGTTTTACATTAGGGTTAGGGTTTCAAACAAGGGTTTTACATTAGGGTTAGGGTTTCAAACTAGGGTTTAACATTAGGGTTAGGGTTTCAAACTAGGGTTTTACATTAGGGTTAGGGTTACAAACTAGGGTTCAACATTAGGATTAGGGTTTCAAACTAGGGTTTTACATTAGGGTTAGGGTTTCAAACTAGGGTTTCAAATTAGGCTTAGGTTTTCAATCTAGGGTTTTGTTTTAGGGTTAGGGTTTCAAACAAGGGTTTTACATTAGGGTTAGGGTTTCAAACTAGGGTTTTACATTAGGTTTAGGGATTCAAACTAGGCTTTTACATTAGGGTTAGGGTTACAAACTAGGGTTTAACATTAGGGTTAGGGTTTCAAACTAGGGTTTCAAATTAGGGTTAGGGTTGCAAACTAGGGTTTTACATTAGCGCTAGGGTTTCAAACTCGGGTTTCAAATTAGGGGTAGGGTTTCAAACTAGGGTTTTACATTACGGTTAGGGTTTCAAACTAGGGTTTAACGATAGGGTTAGGGTTTCAAACTAGGGTTTTACATTAGGGTTAGGGTTTCAAACTAGGGTTTTACATTAGGGTTAGGGTTTCAAACTAGGGTTTTACATTAGGGTTAGGGTTTCAAACTAGGGTTTTACATTAGGGTTAGGGTTTCAAACTAGGCTTTCAAATTAGGGTTAGGGTTACAAACAAGGGGTTTTACATTAGGGTTAGGGTTTCAAACTAGGGTTTCAAATTAGGGTTAGGGTTTCAAACTAGGGTTTTACATTAGGGTTAGGGTTTCAAACTAGGGTTTTACATTAGGGTTAGGGTTTCAAACTAGGGTTTAACATTAGGGTTAGGGTTTCAAACTAGGGTTTCAAATTAGGGTTAGGGTTACAAACAAGGGGTTTTACATTAGGGTTAGGGTTTCAAACTAGGGTTTTACTTTAGGGTTAGGGTTTCAAACTCGGGTTTAAAATTAGGGTTAGGGTTTCAAACAAGGGTTTTACATTAGGGTTAGGGTTTCAAACTAGGGTTTTACATTAGGGTTAGGGTTTCAAACAAGGGTTTTACATTAGAGTTAGGGTTACAAACTAGGGTTTTACATTAGGGTTAGGGTTTCACACTAGGGTTTTACATTAGGGTTAGGGTTTCAAACTATGGTTTTACATTAGGGTTAGGGTTACAAACTAGGGTTTAACATTAGGGTTAGGGTTTCAAACTAGGGTTTAACATTAGGGTTAATGCTTCAAACTAGGGTTTTACATTAGGGTTAGTGTTTCAAACTAGTGTTTTACATTAGGGTTAGTTCTTCAAAGTAGGGTTTTACATTAGGGTTAGGGTTTCAAACTAGGGTTTTACATTAGGGTTAGGGTTTCAAACTAGGGTTTTACATTAGGGTTAGTGTTTCAAACTAGGGTTTTACATTTGGGTTAGGGTTACAAACTAGGGTTTTTTATGAGGGTTAGGGTTTCAAACTAAGGTTTCACATTAGAGTTAGGATTTCAAACAGGGGTTTCAAATTAGGGTTAGGGTTTTACAATAAGGTTTGGGTTTCAAACTAGGGTTTAACATTAGGGTTAGGGTTTCAAACTAGGGTTTCAAATTAGGGTTAGGGTTACAAACAAGGGGTTTTACATTAGGGTTAGGGTTTCAAACTAGGGCTTTACATTAGGGTTAGGGTTTAAAACTAGGGTTTCAAATTAGGCTTAGGGTTTCAATCTAGGGTTTTGTTTTAGGTTTAGGGTTTCAAACAAGGGTTTTACATTAGGGTTAGGGTTTCAAACTATTGTTTTACATTAGGGTTAGGGTTTCAAACTAGGGTTTTACATTAGAGTTAGGGTTACAAACTAGGGTTTTACATTAGGGTTAGGGTTTCAAACTAGGGTTTTACATTAGGGTTAGGGTTTCAAAATATGGTTTTACATTAGGGTTAGGGTTACAAACTAGGGTTTTACATTAGGGTTAGGGTTTCAAACTAGGGTTTTACCTTAGGGTTAGGGTTTCAAACTAGGGTTTAAATTTAGGGTTAGTGTTTCAAACTAGGGTTTATCATTAGGGTTAGGGTTTCAAACTAGGGTTTTACATTAGGGTTAGGTTTCAAATTAGGGTTTAACATTAGGGTTAGCGTTTCAAACTAGTGTTTTACATTAGGGTTAATGCTTCAAACTAGGGTTTTACATTAGGGTTAGGGTTTTAAACTATGGTTTCAAATTAGATT
This sequence comes from Vanacampus margaritifer, assembly GCF_051991255.1. Taxonomy (NCBI): domain Eukaryota; kingdom Metazoa; phylum Chordata; class Actinopteri; order Syngnathiformes; family Syngnathidae; genus Vanacampus; species Vanacampus margaritifer. The sequence goes on along the minus strand of NW_027520762.1, from coordinate 93,418 downwards.
TGGGGTTTCAAACTAGGGTTTTACATTAGAGTTAGCGTTTCAAACTAGTGTTTTACATTAGGGTTAGTGCTTCAAACTAGGGTTTTACATTAGGGTTAATGCTTCAAACTAGGGTTTTACATTAGGGTTAGGGTTTCAAACTAGGGTTTTACATTAGTGTTAGGTTTTCAAACTAGGGTTTTACATTTGGGTTAGGGTACAAACTAGGGTTTTAAATTAGGGTTAGGGTTTCAAACAAGGGTTTTACATTAGGGTTAGGGTTTCAAACTAGGGTTTAACATTAGGGTTAGGGTTTCAAACTAGGGTTTTACATTAGGGTTAGGGTTACAAACTAGGGTTCAACATTAGGATTAGGGTTTCAAACTAGGGTTTTACATTAGGGTTAGGGTTTCAAACTAGGGTTTCAAATTAGGCTTATTGTTTCAATCTAGGGTTTTGTTTTAGGGTTAGGGTTTCAAACAAGGGTTTTACATTAGGGTTAGGGTTTCAAACTAGGGTTTTACATTAGGTTTAGGGTTTCAAACTAGGGTTTTACCTTAGGGTTAGGGTTACAAACTAGGGTTTTACATTAGGGTTAGGGTTTAAAACTAGGGTTTCAAATTAGGCTTAGGGTTTCAATCTAGGGTTTTGTTTTAGGGTTAGGGTTTCAAACAAGGGTTTTACATTAGGGTTAGGGTTTCAAACTATTGTTTTACATTAGGGTTAGGGTTTCAAACTAGGGTTTTACATTAGAGTTAGGGTTACAAACTAGCGTTTTACATTAGGGTTAGGGTTTCAAACTAGGGTTTTACATTAGGGTTAGGGTTTCAAACTATGGTTTTACATTAGGGTTAGGGTTACAAACTAGGGTTTTACATTAGGGTTAGGGTTTCAAACTAGGGTTTAACATTAGGGTTAGCGTTTCAAACTAGTGTTTTACATTAGGGTTAATGCTTCAAACTAGGGTTTTACATTAGGGTTAGGGTTTTAAACTATGGTTTCAAATTAGATTTGGGGTTTCAAACTAGGGTTTTACATTAGAGTTAGCGTTTCAAACTAGTGTTTTGCATTAGGTTTAGGGTTTCAAACTAGGGTTTATCATTAGGGTTAGGGTTTCAAACTAGGGTTTTACATTAGGGTTAGGGTTCCAAACTAGGGTTTTACATTACGGTTAGGGTTTCAAACTAGGGTTTAACGTTAGGGTTAGGGTTTCAAACTAGGGTTTTACATTAGGGTTAATGCTTCAAACTAGGGTTTTACATTAGGGTTACGCTTTCAAACTAGGGTTTTACATTAGGGTTAGGGTTTCAAACTAGGGTTTCAAATTAGGGTTAGAGTTTCAAACTAGGGTTTTACATTAGGGTTACTGCTTCAAACTAGGGTTTTACATTAGGGTTAGGGTTTCAAACAAGGGTTTTACATTAGGGTTAGGGTTTCAAACTAGGGTTTAACATTAGGGTTAGGGTTCCAAACTAGGGTTTTACATTAGTGTTAAGGTTACAAACTAGGGTTTTACATTAGGGTTAGGGTTTCAAACTAGGGTTTCAAATTAGGGTTAGGGTTTCAAACTAGGGTTTCAAATTAGGGTTAGGGTTTTAAACTAGGGTTTATCATTAGGGTTAGGGTTTCAAACTAGGGTTTTACATTAGGGTTAGGGTTTCAAACTAGGCTTTCTAATTAGGGTTAGGGTTTTAAACTAGGGTTTATCATTAGGGTTAGGGTTTCAAACTAGGGTTTTACATTAGGGTTAGGTTTTCAAACTAGGGTTCCTAATTAGGGTTAGGGTTTCAAACTAGGGTTTTATATTAGGGTTACGGTTTCAAACTAGGGTTTCAAATTAGGGTTAGGGTTTCAAACAAGGGTTTTACATTAGGGTTAGGGTTTCAAACAAGGGTTTTACATTAGGGTTAGGGTTTCAAAACAGGGGTTTTAAATTAGGGTTAGGGTTTCAAACTTGGGTTTTACATTAGGTTTAGGGTTTCAAACTAGGGTTTCAAATTAGGGTTTGGGTTTCAAATTGAGGTTTTACATTAGGATTAGGGTTACAAACTAGGGTTTTACATTAGGGTTAGGGTTTCAAACTAGGGTTTCAAATTAGGTTTGGGGTTTCAAACTAGGGTTTTACATTAGGGTTAGGGTTTCAAACTAGGGTTTTACATTAGGGTTAGGGTTTCAAAATAGGGTTTTACATTAGGGTTAGGGTTTCAAACTAGGGCTTATAATTAGGGTTAGGGTTTCAAAATAGGGTTTTACATTAGGGTTAGGGTTTCAAACTAGGGCTTATAATTAGGGTTAGGGTTTCAAACTAGTGTTTTACATTAGGGTTAATGCTTCAAACTAGGGTTTTACATTAGGGTTGGGTTTCAAACTAGGGCTTTACATTTGGGTTAGGGTTACAAACAAGGGTTTTACATTAGGGTTAGGGTTTCAAACTAGGGTTTTGCATTAGGGTTAGGGTTTCAAACTAGGGTTTATCATTAGGGTTAGGGTTTCAAACTAGGGTTTTACCTTAGGGTTAGGGTTTCAAACTAGGGTTTAACATTAGGGTTAGGGTTACAAACTAGGGTTTTACATTACGGTTAGGGTTTCAAACTAGGGTTTTACATTAGGGTAAGAGTTTCAAACTAGGGTTATAATTTAGGGTTATTGCTTCAAACTAGGGTTTTACATTAGGGTTAGGGTTTCAAACTATGGTTTTACATTAGGGTTAGGGTTACAAACTAGGGTTTTACATTAGGGTAAGAGTTTCAAACTAGGGTTATAATTTAGGGTTATTGCTTCAAACTAGGGTTTTACATTAGGGTTAGGGTTTCAAACAAGGGTTTTACATTAGGGTTAGGGTTTCAAAACAGTCATTTTACATTAGGGTTAGGGTTACAAACTAGGGTTTTACATTAGGGTTAGGGTTTCAAACTAGGGTTTTACATTAGGGTTAGGGTTTCAAACTAGGGTTTTACATTAGGTTTAGGGTTTCAAACTAGGGTTTTACATTAGGGTTAGGGTTAAAAAACAGTGGTTAAAAATTAGGGTTAGGGTTTCACACTAGGGTTTTACATTAGGGTTAGGTTTTCAAACTAGGGTTTTACATTAGGGTTAGGGTTTCAAACAAGGGTTTTACATTAGGGTTAGGGTTTCAAAACAGTCATTTTACATTAGGTTTAGGGTTACAAACTAGGGTTTTACATTAGGGTTAGGGTTTCAAACTAGAGTTTCTAATTAGGGTTAGGGTTTCAAACTAGGGTTTCACATTAGGGTTAGGATTTCAAACTAGGGATTCAAATTAGGGTAAGGGTTTCAAACTAGGGTTTCAAATTAGGCTTAGGGTTTCAATCTAGGGTTTTGTTTTAGGGTTAGGGTTTCAAACAAGGGTTTTACATTAGGGTTAGGGTTTCAAACTAGGGTTTTACATTAGGTTTAGGGTTTCAAACTAGGGTTTTACATTAGGGTTAGGGTTACAAACTAGGGTTTTACATTAGGGTTAGGGTTTCAAACTAGGGTTTTAAATTAGGGTTAGGGTTTCAAACTAGGGTTTCAATTTAGGGTTAGGGTTTCAAACTAGGGTTTATCATTAGGGTTAGGGTTTCAAACTAGGGTTTTACATTAGGGTTAGGGTTTCAAACTAGGGCTTATAATTAGGGTTAGGGTTTCAAACTAGTGTTTTACATTAGGGTTAATGCTTCAAACTAGGGTTTTACATTAGGGTTGGGTTTCAAACTAGGGCTTTACATTTGGGTTAGGGTTACAAACAAGGGTTTTACATTAGGGTTAGGGTTTCAAACTAGGGTTTTGCATTAGGGTTAGGGTTTCAAACTAGGGTTTATCATTAGGGTTAGGGTTTCAAACTAGGGTTTTACCTTAGGGTTAGGGTTTCAAACTAGGGTTTATCATTAGGGTTAGGGTTTCAAACTAGGGTTTTACCTTAGGGTTAGGGTTTCAAACTAGGGTTTAACATTAGGGTTAGGGTTACAAACTAGGGTTTTACATTACGGTTAGGGTTTCAAACTAGGGTTTTACATTAGGGTAAGAGTTTCAAACTAGGGTTATAATTTAGGGTTATTGCTTCAAACTAGGGTTTTACATTAGGGTTAGGGTTTCAAACTATGGTTTTACATTAGGGTTAGGGTTACAAACTAGGGTTTTACATTAGGGTTAGGGTTTCAAACTAGGGTTTTACCTTAGGGTTAGGGTTTCAAACTAGGGTTTAAAATTAGGGTTAGGGTTTCAAACTAGGGTTTATCATTAGGGTTAGGGTTTCAAACTAGGGTTTTACATTAGGGTTAGGGTTTCAAATTAGGGTTTAACATTAGGGTTAGCGTTTCAAACTAGTGTTTTACATTAGGGTTAATGCTTCAAACTAGGGTTTTACATTAGGTTTAGGGTTTTAAACTATGGTTTCAAATTAGATTTGGGGTTTCAAACTAGGGTTTTACATTAGGGTTAGCGTTTCAAACTAGTGTTTTACATTAGGGTTAGTGCTTCAAACTAGGGTTTTACATTAGGGTTAGGGTTTCAAACTAGGGTTTTACATTAGCGTTAGGGTTTCAAACTAGGGTTTTACATTAGGGTTAGGGTTACAAACTAGGGTTTTACATTAGGGTTAGGGTTTCAAACTAGGGTTTTACATTAGGGTTAGGGTTTCAAACTAGGGTTTCAATTTAGGGTTAGGGTTTCAAACTAGGGTTTAACATTTGGGTTAGGATTTCAAACTAGGGTTTTACATTAGGGTTAATGCTTCAAACTAGGGTTTTACATTAGGGTTAGGGTTTCAAACTAGGGTTTTACATTAGGGTTAGGGTTTCAAACTAGGGTTTTACATTTGGGTTAGGGTTACAAACTAGGGTTTTACATTAGGGTTAGGGTTTCAAACTAGGGTTTCAAATTAGGCTTAGTGTTTCAAACTAGGGTTTTACATTAGGGTTAGGGTTTCAAACAAGGGTTTTACATTAGGGTTAGGGTTTCAAACTAGGGTTTAACATTAGGGTTAGGGTTTCAAACTAGGGTTTTACATTAGGGTTAGGGTTACAAACTAGGGTTTCAAATTAGGCTTAGGGTTTCAAACTAGGGTTTTACATTAGGGTTACGGTTTCAAACAAGGGTTTTACATTAGGGTTAGGGTTTCAAACTAGGGTTTAACATTAGGGTTAGGGTTTTAAACTAGGGTTTTACATTAGGGTTAGGGTTACAAACTAGGGTTTAAAATTAGGATTAGGGTTTCAAACTAGGGTTTTACATTAGGGTTAGAGTTTCAAACAAGGGTTTTACATTAGGGTTAGGGTTTCAAAACAGTCATTTTACATTAGATTTAGGGTTACAAACTAGGGTTTTACATTAGGGTTAGGGTTTCAAACTAGGGTTTTACATTAGGGTTAGGGTTTCAAACTAGGGTTTCAAATTAGGCTTAGGGTTTCAAACTATGGTTTTACATTAGGGTTAGGGTTTCAAACTAGGGTTTTACATTAGGGTTAGGGTTTCAAACTAGGGTTTCAAATTAGGCTTAGGGTTTTAAACTAGGGTTTTACATTAGGGTTAGGGTTTCAAACAAGGGTTTTACATTAGGGTTAGGGTTTCAAAACAGTCATTTTACATTAGGGTTAGGGTTACAAACTAGGGTTTTACATTAGGGTTAGGGTTTCAAACTAGTGTTTTACATTAGGGTTAGGGTTTCAAACTAGGGTTTTACATTAGGGTTAGGGTTTCACACTAAGGTTTTACATTAGGGTTAGGGTTACAAACTAGGGTTTAAATTTAGGGTTAGTGTTTCAAACTAGGGTTTATCATTAGGGTTAGGGTTTCAAACTAGGGTTTTACATTAGGGTTAGGGTTTCAAATTAGGATTTAACATTAGGGTTAGCGTTTCAAACTAGTGTTTTACATTAGGGTTAATGCTTCAAACTAGGGTTTTACATTAGGGTTAGGGTTTTAAACTATGGTTTCAAATTAGATTTGGGGTTTCAAACTAGGGTTTTACATTAGAGTTAGCGTTTCAAACTAGTGTTTTACATTAGGGTTAGTGCTTCAAACTAGGGTTTTACATTAGGGTTAATGCTTCAAACTAGGGTTTTACATTAGGGTTAGGGTTTCAAACTAGGGTTTTACATTAGTGTTAGGTTTTCAAACTAGGGTTTTACATTTGGGTTAGGGTTACCAACTAGGGTTTTACATTAGGGTTAGGGTTTCAAACAAGGGTTTTACATTAGGGTTAGGGTTTCAAACTAGGGTTTAACATTAGGGTTAGGGTTTCAAACTAGGGTTTTACATTAGGGTTAGGGTTACAAACTAGGGTTCAACATTAGGATTAGGGTTTCAAACTAGGGTTTTACATTAGGGTTAGGGTTTCAAACTAGGGTTTCAAATTAGGCTTAGGTTTTCAATCTAGGGTTTTGTTTTAGGGTTAGGGTTTCAAACAAGGGTTTTACATTAGGGTTAGGGTTTCAAACTAGGGTTTTACATTAGGGTTAATGCTTCAAACTAGGGTTTTACATTAGGGTTAGGGTTTCAAACTAGGGTTTTACATTAGGGTTAGGGTTACAAACTATGGTTTAACATTAGGGTTAGGGTTTCAAACTAGGGTTTCAAATTAGGGTTAGGGTTGCAAACTAGGGTTTTACATTAGCGCTAGGGTTTCAAACTCGGGTTTCAAATTAGGGGTAGGGTTTCAAACTAGGGTTTTACATTACGGTTAGGGTTTCAAACTAGGGTTTAACGATAGGGTTAGGGTTTCAAACTAGGGTTTTACATTAGGGTTAGGGTTTCAAACTAGGGTTTCAAATTAGGGTTAGGGTTTCAAACTAGGGTTTTACATTAGGGTTAGGGTTTCAAACTAGGGTTTTACATTAGGGTTAGGGTTTCATACTAAGGTTTTACATTAGGGTTAGGGTTACAAACTAGGGTTTTACATTAGTGTTAGGGTTTCAAACTGGGGTTTCAATTTAGTGTTAGGGTTTCAAACTAGGGTTTAACATTAGGGTTAATGCTTCAAACTAGGGTTTTACATTAGGGTTAGCGTTTCAAACTAGTATTTTACATTACGGTTAGTGCTTCAAACTATGGTTTTACATTAGGGTTAGGGTTTCAAACTAGGGTTTTACATTAGGGTTAGGGTTTCAAACTAGGGTTTTACTTTAGGGTTAATGCTTCAAACTAGGGTTTTACATAAGGGTTAGCGTTTCAAACTAGGGTTTTACATTATGGTTAGTGTTTCAAACTAGTGTTTTACATTTGGGTTAGGTTTACAAACTAGGGTTTTACATTAGGGTGAGAGTTTCAAACTAGGGTTTCACATTAGAGTTAGGATTTCAAACAGGGGTTTCAAATTAGGGTTAGGGTTTCAAACAAGGGTTTCAAATTAGGGTTAGGGTTTCAAACTAGGGTTTTACATTAGGGTTAGGGTTTCAAACTAGGGTTTAACATTAGGGTTAGGGTTTCAAACTAGGGTTTCAAATTAGGGTTAGGGTTACAAACAAGGGGTTTTACATTAGGGTTAGGGTTTCAAACTAGGGTTTCAAATTAGGGTTAGGGTTTCAAACTAGGGTTTTACATTAGGGTTAGGGTTTCAAACTAGGGTTTAACATTAGGGTTTGGGTTTCAAACTAGGGTTTCAAATTAGGGTTAGGGTTACAAACAAGGGGTATTACATTAGGGTTAGGGTTTCAAACTAGGGTTTTACATTAGGGTTAGGGTTTCAAACTCGGGTTTAAAATTAGGGTTAGGGTTTCAAACAAGGGTTTTACATTAGGGTTAGGGTTTCAAACTAGGGTTTTACATTAGGGTTAGGGTTTCAAACAAGGGTTTTACATTAGGGTTAGGGTTTCAAACTAGGGTTTTACATTTGGGTTAGGGTTACAAACTAGGGTTTTACATTAGGGTTAGGGTTTCAAACTAGGGTTTCAAATTAGGCTTAGTGTTTCAAACTAGGGTTTTACATTAGGGTTAGGGTTTCAAACAAGGGATTTACATTAGGGTTAGGGTTTCAAACTAGGGTTTAACATTAGGGATAGGGTTTCAAACTAGGCTTTAACATTAGGGTTAGGGTTTCAAACTAGGGTTTTACATTAGGGTTAGGGTTTCAAACAAGGGTTTTACATTAGGGTTAGGGTTTATAACTAGGGTTTCAAATTAGGGTTAGGGTTTCAAACTTGGGTTTTACATTAGGGTTAGGGTTTCAAACTAGGGTTTTACATTAGGGTTAGGGTTTCACACTAAGGTTTTACATTAGGGTTAGGGTTACAAACTAGGGTTTTACATTAGTGTTAGGGTTTCAAACTGGGGTTTCAATTTAGTGTTAGGGTTTCAAACTAGGGTTTAACATTAGGGTTAATGCTTCAAACTAGGGTTTTACATTAGGGTTAGCGTTTCAAACTAGTGTTTTACATTAGGGTTAGTGCTTCAAACTATGGTTTTACATTCGGGTTAGGGTTTCAAACTAGGGTTTTACATTAGGGTTAGGGTTTCAAACTAGGGTTTTACATTAGGGTTAGGGTTTCAAACTAGGGTTTCAATTTAGGGTTAGGGTTTCAAACTAGGGTTTATCATTAGGGTTAGGGTTTCAAACTCGGGTTTAACATTAGGGTTAGGGTTACAAACTAGGATTTAACATTAGGGTTAGGGTTACAAACTATGTTTTTTTATGAGGGTTAGGTTTTCAAACTAAGGTTTCAAATTAGAGTTAGGTTTTCAAACAGGGGTTTCAAATTAGGGTTAGGGTTTCAAACAAGGGTTTAAAATTAGGGATAGGGTTTCAAACTAGGGTTTTACATTAGGGTTAGGGTTTCAAACTAGGGTTTAACATTAGGGTTAGGGTTTCAAACTAGGGTTTCAAATTAGGGTTAGGGTTACAAACAAGGGGTTTTACATTAGGGTTAGGATTTCAAATTAGGGTTATGGTTTCAAACTAGGGTTTTACATTAGGGTTAGGGTTTCAAACTAGGGTTTAACATTAGGGTTAGGGTTTCAAACTAGGGTTTCAAATTAGGGTTAGGGTTACAAACAAGGGGTTTTACATTAGGGTTAGGGTTTCAAACTAGGGTCTTACATTAGGGTTAGGGTTTCAAACTCGGGTTTAAAATTAGGGTTAGGGTTTCAAACAAGGGTTTTACATTAGGGTTAGGGTTTCAAACTAGGGTTTTACATTAGGGTTAGGGTTTCAAACTAGGGTTTTACATTAGGGTTAGGGTTACAAACTAGGGTTTTACATTAGGGTTAAGGTTTCAAACTAGGGTTTTACCTTACGGTTAGGGTTTCAAACTAGGGTTTAAATTTAGGGTTAGTGTTTCAAACTAGGGTTTATCATTAGGGTTAGGGTTTCAAACTAGGGTTTTACATTAGGGTTAGGGTTTCAAATTAGGGTTTAACATTAGGGTTAGCGTTTCAAACTAGTGTTTTACATTAGGGGTAATGCTTCAAACTAGGGTTTTACATTAGGGTTAGGGTTTTAAACTATGGTTTCAAATTAGATTTGGGGTTTCAAACTAGGGTTTTACATTAGGGTTAGCGTTTCAAACTAGTGTTTAACATTAGGGTTAGTGCTTCAAACTAGGGTTTTAAATTAGGGTTAATGCTTCAAACTATGGTTATACATTAGGGTTAGGGTTTCAAACTAGGGTTTTACATTAGGGTTAGGGTTTCAAACTAGGGTTTTACATTTGGGTTAGGGTTACAAACTAGGGTTTTACATTAGGGTTAGGGTTTCAAACTAGGGTTTCAAATTAGGCTTAGGGTTTCAAACTAGGGTTTTACATTAGGGTTAGGGTTTCAAACAAGGGTTTTACATTAGGGTTAGGGTTTCAAACTAGGGTTTAACATTAGGGTTAGGGTTTCAAACTAGGGTTTTAAATTAGGGTTAGGGTTTCAAAACAGTCATTTTACATTAGGGTTAGGGTTACAAACTAGGGTTTTACATTAGGGTTAGGGTTTCAAACTAGGGTTTTACATTAGGGTTAGGGTTTCAAACTAGGGTTTCAAATTAGGCTTAGGGTTTCAAACTAGGGTTTTACATTAGGGTTAGGGTTTCAAACAAGGGTTTTACATTAGGGTTAGGGTTACAAACTCGGGTTTTACATTAGGGTTAGGGTTTCAAACTGGGGTTTAAAATTAGGGTTAGGGTTTCAAACAAGGGTTTTACATTAGGGTTAGGGTTTCAAACTAGGGTTTTACATTAGGGTTAGGGTTTCAAACTAGGGTTTTACATTAGAGTTAGGGTTACAAACTAGGGTTTTACATTAGGGTTAGGGTTTCAAACTAGGGTTTTACATTAGGGTTAGGGTTTTAAACTATGGTTTCAAATTAGATTTGGGGTTTCAAACTAGGGTTTTACATTAGGGTTAGCATTTCAAACTAGTGTTTTACATTAGGGTTAGTGCTTCAAACTAGGGTTTTACATTAGGGTTAATGCTTCAAACTATGGTTTTACATTATGGTTAGGGTTTCAAATTAGGGTTTTACATTAGGGTTAGGGTTTCAAACTAGGGTTTTACATTTGGGTTAGGGTTACAAACTAGGGTTTTACATTAGGGTTAGGGTTTCAAACTAGGGTTTTACATTAGGGTTAGGGTTACAAACTAGGGTTTCAAATTAGGCTTAGGGTTTCAAACTAGGGTTTTACATTAGGGTTACGGTTTCAAACAAGGGTTTTACATTAGGGTTAGGGTTTCAAACTAGGGTTTAACATTAGGGTTAGGGTTTTAAACTAGGGTTTTACATTAGGGTTAGGGTTACAAACTAGGGTTTAAAATTAGGATTAGGGTTTCAAACTAGGGTTTTACATTAGGGTTAGAGTTTCAAACAAGGGTTTTACATTAGGGTTAGGGTTTCAAAACAGTCATTTTACATTAGATTTAGGGTTACAAACTAGGGTTTTACATTAGGGTTAGGGTTTCAAACTAGGGTTTTACATTAGGGTTAGGGTTTCAAACTAGGGTTTCAAATTAGGTTTAGGGTTTCAAACTAGGGTTTTACATTAGGGTTAGGGTTTCAAACTAGGGTTTTACATTAGGGTTAGGGTTTCAAACTAGGGTTTCAAATTAGGCTTAGGGTTTCAAACTAGGGTTTTACATTAGGGTTAGGGTTTCAAACAAGGGTTTTACATTAGGGTTAGGGTTTCAAAACAGTCATTTTACATTAGGGTTAGGGTTACAAACTAGGGTTTTACATTAGGGTTAGGTTTTCAAACTAGGGTTTTACATTAGGGTTAGGGTTTCAAACTAGGGTTTTACATTAGGTTTAGGGTTTCAAACTAGGGTTTTACATTAGGGTTAGGGTTAAAAAACAGTGGTTAAAAATTAGGGTTAGGGTTTCACACTAGGGTTTTACATTAGGGTTAGGTTTTCAAACTAGGGTTTTACATTAGGGTTAGGGTTTCAAACAAGGGTTTTACATTAGGGTTAGGGTTTCAAAACAGTCATTTTACATTAGGGTTAGGGTTACAAACTAGGGTTTTACATTAGGGTTAGGGTTTCAAACTAGGGTTTTACATTTGGGTTAGGGTTACAAACTAGGGTTTTACATTAGGGTTAGGGTTTCAAACTAGGGTTTCAAATTAGGCTTAGGGTTTCAAACTAGGGTTTTACATTAGGGTTAGGGTTTCAAACAAGGGTTTTACATTAGGGTTAGGGTTTCAAACTAGGGTTTAACATTAGGGTTAGGGTTTCAAACTAGGGTTTTACATTAGGGTTAGGGTTACAAACTAGGGTTTAAAATTAGGATTAGGGTTTCAAACTAGGGTTTTACATTAGGGTTAGAGTTTCAAACAAGGGTTTTAAATTAGGGTTAGGGTTTCAAAACAGTCATTTTACATTAGGGTTAGGGTTACAAACTAGGGTTTTACATTAGGGTTAGGGTTTCAAACTAGGGTTTTACATTAGGGTTAGGGTTTCAAACTAGGGTTTCAAATTAGGCTTAGGGTTTCAAACTAGGGTTTTACATTAGGGTTAGGGTTTCAAACAAGGGTTTTACATTAGGGTTAGGGTTACAAACTAGGGTTTTACATTAGGGTTAGGGTTTCAAACTGGGGTTTAAAATTAGGGTTAGGGTTTCAAACAAGGGTTTTACATTAGGGTTAGGGTTTCAAACTAGGGTTTTACATTAGGGTTAGGGTTTCAAACTAGGGTTTTACATTAGAGTTAGGGTTACAAACTAGGGTTTTACATTAGGGTTAGGGTTTCAAACTAGGGTTTTACATTAGGGTTAGGGTTTTAAACCATGGTTTCAAATTAGATTTGGGGTTTCAAACTAGGGTTTTACATTAGGGTTAGCATTTCAAACTAGTGTTTTACATTAGGGTTAGTGCTTCAAACTAGGGTTTTACATTAGGGTTAATGCTTCAAACTATGGTTTTACATTATGGTTAGGGTTTCAAATTAGGGTTTTACATTAGGGTTAGGGTTTCAAACTAGGGTTTTACATTTGGGTTAGGGTTACAAACTAGGGTTTTACATTAGGGTTAGGGTTTCAAACTAGGGTTTTACATTAGGGTTAGGGTTACAAACTAGGGTTTCAAATTAGGCTTAGGGTTTCAAACTAGGGTTTTACATTAGGGTTACGGTTTCAAACAAGGGTTTTACATTAGGGTTAGGGTTTCAAACTAGGGTTTAACATTAGGGTTAGGGTTTTAAACTAGGGTTTTACATTAGGGTTAGGGTTACAAACTAGGGTTTAAAATTAGGATTAGGGTTTCAAACTAGGGTTTTACATTAGGGTTAGAGTTTCAAACAAGGGTTTTACATTAGGTTTAGGGTTTCAAAACAGTCATTTTACATTAGATTTAGGGTTACAAACTAGGGTTTTACATTAGGGTTAGGGTTTCAAACTAGGGTTTTACATTAGGGTTAGGGTTTCAAACTAGGGTTTCAAATTAGGTTTAGGGTTTCAAACTAGGGTTTTACATTAGGGTTAGGGTTTCAAACTAGGGTTTTACATTAGGGTTAGGGTTTCAAACTAGGGTTTCAAATTAGGCTTAGGGTTTCAAACTAGGGTTTTACATTAGGGTTAGGGTTTCAAACAAGGGTTTTACATTAGGGTTAGGGTTTCAAAACAGTCATTTTACATTAGGGTTAGGGTTACAAACTAGGGTTTTACATTAGGGTTAGGTTTTCAAACTAGGGTTTTACATTAGGGTTAGGGTTTCAAACTAGGGTTTTACATTAGGTTTAGGGTTTCAAACTAGGGTTTTACATTAGGGTTAGGGTTAAAAAACAGTGGTTAAAAATTAGGGTTAGGGTTTCACACTAGGGTTTTACATTAGGGTTAGGTTTTCAAACTAGGGTTTTACATTAGGGTTAGGGTTTCAAACAAGGGTTTTACATTAGGGTTAGGGTTTCAAAACAGTCATTTTACATTAGGGTTAGGGTTACAAACTAGGGTTTTACATTAGGGTTAGGGTTTCAAACTAGGGTTTCTAATTAGGGTTAGGGTTTCAAACTAGGGTTTCACATTAGCGTTAGGATTTCAAACTAGGGATTAAAATTAGGGTAAGGGTTTCAAACTAGGGTTTCAAATTAGGCTTAGGGTTTCAATCTAGGGTTTTGTTTTAGGGTTAGGGTTTCAAACAAGGGTTTTACATTAGGGTTAGGGTTTCAAACTAGGGTTTTACATTAGGTTTAGGGTTTCAAACTAGGGTTTTACATTAGGGTTAGGGTTACAAACTAGGGTTTTACATTAGGGTTAGGGTTTCAAACTAGGGTTTTAAATTAGGGTTAGGGTTTCAAACTAGGGTTTCAATTTAGGGTTAGGGTTTCAAACTAGGGTTTATCATTAGGGTTAGGGTTTCAAACTAGGGTTTTACATTAGGGTTAGGGTTTCAAACTAGGGCTTATAATTAGGGTTAGGGTTTCAAACTAGTGTTTTACATTAGGGTTAATGCTTCAAACTAGGGTTTTACATTAGGGTTGGGTTTCAAACTAGGGCTTTACATTTGGGTTAGGGTTACAAACAAGGGTTTTACATTAGGGTTAGGGTTTCAAACTAGGGTTTTGCATTAGGGTTAGGGTTTCAAACTAGGGTTTATCATTAGGGTTAGGGTTTCAAACTAGGGTTTTACCTTAGGGTTAGGGTTTCAAACTAGGGTTTAACATTAGGGTTAGGGTTACAAACTAGGGTTTTACATTACGGTTAGGGTTTCAAACTAGGGTTTTACATTAGGGTAAGAGTTTCAAACTAGGGTTATAATTTAGGGTTATTGCTTCAAACTAGGGTTTTACATTAGGGTTAGGGTTTCAAACTATGGTTTTACATTAGGGTTAGGGTTACAAACTAGGGTTTTACATTAGGGTAAGAGTTTCAAACTAGGGTTATAATTTAGGGTTATTGCTTCAAACTAGGGTTTTACATTAGGGTTAGGGTTTCAAACAAGGGTTTTACATTAGGGTTAGGGTTTCAAAACAGTCATTTTACATTAGGGTTAGGGTTACAAACTAGGGTTTTACATTAGGGTTAGGGTTTCAAACTAGGGTTTTACATTAGGGTTAGGGTTTCAAACTAGGGATTTACATTAGGTTTAGGGTTTCAAACTAGGGTTTTACATTAGGGTTAGGGTTAAAAAACAGTGGTTAAAAATTAGGGTTAGGGTTTCACACTAGGGTTTTACATTAGGGTTAGGTTTTCAAACTAGGGTTTTACATTAGGGTTAGGGTTTCAAACAAGGGTTTTACATTAGGGTTAGGGTTTCAAAACAGTCATTTTACATTAGGTTTAGGGTTACAAACTAGGGTTTTACATTAGGGTTAGGGTTTCAAACTAGGGTTTCTAATTAGGGTTAGGGTTTCAAACTAGGGTTTCACATTAGGGTTAGGATTTCAAACTAGGGATTCAAATTAGGGTAAGGGTTTCAAACTAGGGTTTCAAATTAGGCTTAGGGTTTCAATCTAGGGTTTTGTTTTAGGGTTAGGGTTTCAAACAAGGGTTTTACATTAGGGTTAGGGTTTCAAACTAGGGTTTTACATTAGGTTTAGGGTTTCAAACTAGGGTTTTACATTAGGGTTAGGGTTACAAACTAGGGTTTTACATTAGGGTTAGGGTTTCAAACTAGGGTTTCAATTTAGGGTTAGGGTTTCAAACTAGGGTTTATCATTAGGGTTAGGGTTTCAAACTAGGGTTTTACATTAGGGTTAGGGTTTCAAACTAGGGCTTATAATTAGGGTTAGGGTTTCAAACTAGTGTTTTACATTAGGGTTAATGCTTCAAACTAGGGTTTTACATTAGGGTTGGGTTTCAAACTAGGGCTTTACATTTGGGTTAGGGTTACAAACAAGGGTTTTACATTAGGGTTAGGGTTTCAAACTAGGGTTTTGCATTAGGGTTAGGGTTTCAAACTAGGGTTTATCATTAGGGTTAGGGTTTCAAACTAGGGTTTTACCTTAGGGTTAGGGTTTCAAACTAGGGTTTAACATTAGGGTTAGGGTTACAAACTAGGGTTTTACATTACGGTTAGGGTTTCAAACTAGGGTTTTACATTAGGGTAAGAGTTTCAAACTAGGGTTATAATTTAGGGTTATTGCTTCAAACTAGGGTTTTACATTAGGGTTAGGGTTTCAAACTATGGTTTTACATTAGGGTTAGGGTAACAAACTAGGGTTTTACATTAGGGTTAGGGTTTCAAACTAGGGTTTTACCTTAGGGTTAGGGTTTCAAACTAGGGTTTAAAATTAGGGTTAGGGTTTCAAACTAGGGTTTATCATTAGGGTTAGGGTTTCAAACTAGGGTTTTACATTAGGGTTAGGGTTTCAAATTAGGGTTTAACATTAGGGTTAGCGTTTCAAACTAGTGTTTTACATTAGGGTTAATGCTTCAAACTAGGGTTTTACATTAGGTTTAGGGATTTAAACTATGGTTTCAAATTAAATTTGGGGTTTCAAACTAGGGTTTTACATTAGGGTTAGCGTTTCAAACTAGTGTTTTACATTAGGGTTAGTGCTTCAAACTAGGGTTTTACATTAGGGTTAGGGTTTCAAGCTAGGGTTTTACATTAGCGTTAGGGTTTCAAACTAGGGTTTTAAATTAGGGTTAGGGTTACAAACTAGGGTTTTACATTAGGGTTAGGGTTTCAAACTAGGGTTTTACATTAGGGTTAGGGTTTCAAACTAGGGTTTCAATTTAGGGTTAGGGTTTCAAACTAGGGTTTAACATTTGGGTTAGGATTTCAAACTAGGGTTTTACATTAGGGTTAATGCTTCAAACTAGGGTTTTACATTAGGGTTAGGGTTTCAGACTAGGGTTTTACATTAGGGTTAGGGTTTCAAACTAGGGTTTTACATTTGGGTTAGGGTTACAAACTAGGGTTTTACATTAGGGTTAGGGTTTCAAACTAGGGTTTCAAATTAGGCTTAGTGTTTCAAACTAGGGTTTTACATTAGGGTTAGGGTTTCAAACAAGGGTTTTACATTAGGGTTAGGGTTTCAAACTAGGGTTTAACATTAGGGTTAGGGTTTCAAACTAGGGTTTTACATTAGGGTTAGGGTTACAAACTAGGGTTTCAAATTAGGCTTAGGGTTTCAAACTAGGGTTTTACATTAGGGTTACGGTTTCAAACAAGGGTTTTACATTAGGGTTAGGGTTTCAAACTAGGGTTTAACATTAGGGTTAGGGTTTTAAACTAGGGTTTTACATTAGGGTTAGGGTTACAAACTAGGGTTTAAAATTAGGATTAGGGTTTCAAACTAGGGTTTTACATTAGGGTTAGAGTTTCAAACAAGGGTTTTACATTAGGGTTAGGGTTTCAAAACAGTCATTTTACATTAGATTTAGGGTTACAAACTAGGGTTTTACATTAGGGTTAGGGTTTCAAACTAGGGTTTTACATTAGGGTTAGGGTTTCAAACTAGGGTTTCAAATTAGGCTTAGGGTTTCAAACTAGGGTTTTATATTAGGGTTAGCGTTTCAAACTAGGGTTTTACATTAGGGTTAGGGTTTCAAACTAGGGTTTCAAATTAGGCTTAGGGTTTCAAACTAGGGTTTTACATTAGGGTTAGGGTTTCAAACAAGGGTTTTACATTAGGGTTAGGGTTTCAAAACAGTCATTTTACATTAGGGTTAGGGTTACAAACTAGGGTTTTACATTAGGGTTAGGGTTTCAAACTAGTGTTTTACATTAGGGTTAGGGTTTCAAACTAGGGTTTTACATTAGGGTTAGGGTTTCACACTAAGGTTTTACATTAGGGTTAGGGTTACAAACTAGGGTTTAAATTTAGGGTTAGTGTTTCAAACTAGGGTTTATCATTAGGGTTAGGGTTTCAAACTAGGGTTTTACATTAGGGTTAGGGTTTCAAACAAGGGTTTTACATTAGGGTTAGGGTTTATAACTAGGGTTTCAAATTAGGGTTAGGGTTTCAAACTTGGGTTTTACATTAGGGTTAGGGTTTCAAACTAGGGTTTTACATTAGGGTTAGGGTTTCACACTAAGGTTTTACATTAGGGTTAGGGTTACAAACTAGGGTTTTACATTAGTGTTAGGGTTTCAAACTGGGGTTTCAATTTAGTGTTAGGGTTTCAAACTAGGGTTTAACATTAGGGTTAATGCTTCAAACTAGGGTTTTACATTAGGGTTAGCGTTTCAAACTAGTGTTTTACATTAGGGTTAGTGCTTTAAACTATGGTTTTACATTCGGGTTAGGGTTTCAAACTAGGGTTTTACATTAGGGTTAGGGTTTCAAACTAGGGTTTTACATTAGGGTTAGGGTTTCAAACTAGGGTTTCAATTTAGGGTTAGGGTTTCAAACTAGGGTTTATCATTAGGGTTAGGGTTTCAAACTCGGGTTTAACATTAGGGTTAGGGTTACAAACTAGGATTTAACATTAGGGTTAGGGTTACAAACTATGTTTTTTTATGAGGGTTAGGTTTTCAAACTAAGGTTTCAAATTAGAGTTAGGTTTTCAAACAGGGGTTTCAAATTAGGGTTAGGGTTTCAAACAAGGGTTTAAAATTAGGGATAGGGTTTCAAACTAGGGTTTTACATTTGGGTTAGCGTTTCAAACTAGGGTTTAACATTAGGGTTAGGGTTTCAAACTAGGGTTTCAAATTAGGTTTAGGGTTACAAACAAGGGGTTTTACATTAGGGTTAGGATTTCAAATTAGGGTTATGGTTTCAAACTAGGGTTTTACATTAGGGTTAGGGTTTCAAACTAGGGTTTAACATTAGGGTTAGGGTTTCAAACTAGGGTTTCAAATTAGGGTTAGGGTTACAAACAAGGGGTTTTACATTAGGGTTAGGGTTTCAAACTAGGGTTTTACATTAGGGTTAGGGTTTCAAACTCGGGTTTAAAATTAGGGTTAGGGTTTCAAACAAGGGTTTTACATTAGGGTTAGGGTTTCAAACTAGGGTTTTACATTAGGGTTAGGGTTTCAAACTAGGGTTTTACATTAGGGTTAGGGTTACAAACTAGGGTTTTACATTAGGGTTAGGGTTTCAAACTAGGGTTTTACCTTAGGGTTAGGGTTTCAAACTAGGGTTTAAATTTAGGGTTAGTGTTTCAAACTAGGGTTTATCATTAGGGTTAGGGTTTCATACTAGGGTTTTACATTAGGGTTAGGGTTTCAAATTAGGGTTTAACATTAGGGTTAGCGTTTCAAACTAGTGTTTTACATTAGGGTTAATGCTTCAAACTAGGGTTTTACATTAGGGTTAGGGTTTTAAACTATGGTTTCAAATTAGATTTGGGGTTTCAAACTAGGGTTTTACATTAGGGTTAGCGTTTCAAACTAGTGTTTTACATTAGGGTTAGTGCTTCAAACTAGGGTTTTAAATTAGGGTTAATGCTTCAAACTATGGTTTTACATTAGGGTTAGGGTTTCAAACTAGGGTTTTACATTAGGGTTAGGGTTTCAAACTAGGGTTTTACATTTGGGTTAGGGTTACAAACTAGGGTTTTACATTAGGGTTAGGGTTTCAAACTAGGGTTTCAAATTAGGCTTAGGGTTTCAAACTAGGGTTTTACATTAGGGTTAGGGTTTCAAACAAGGGTTTTACATTAGGGTTAGGGTTTCAAACTAGGGTTTAACATTAGGGTTAGGGTTTCAAACTAGGGTTTTACATTAGGGTTAGGGTTACAAACTAGGGTTTAAAATTAGGATTAGGGTTTCAAACTAGGGTTTTACATTAGGGTTAGAGTTTCAAACAAGGGTTTTAAATTAGGGTTAGGGTTTCAAAACAGTCATTTTACATTAGGGTTAGGGTTACAAACTAGGGTTTTACATTAGGGTTAGGGTTTCAAACTAGGGTTTTACATTAGGGTTAGGGTTTCAAACTAGGGTTTCAAATTAGGCTTAGGGTTTCAAACTAGGGTTTTACATTAGGGTTAGGGTTTCAAACAAGGGTTTTACATTAGGGTTAGGGTTACAAACTAGGGTTTTACATTAGGGTTAGGGTTTCAAACTGGGGTTTAAAATTAGGGTTAGGGTTTCAAACAAGGGTTTTACATTAGGGTTAGGGTTTCAAACTAGGGTTTTACATTAGGGTTAGGGTTTCAAACTAGGGTTTTACATTAGAGTTAGGGTTACAAACTAGGGTTTTACATTAGGGTTAGGGTTTCAAACTAGGGTTTTACATTAGGGTTAGGGTTTTAAACTATGGTTTCAAATTAGATTTGGGGTTTCAAACTAGGGTTTTACATTAGGGTTAGCATTTCAAACTAGTGTTTTACATTAGGGTTAGTGCTTCAAACTAGGGTTTTACATTAGGGTTAATGCTTCAAACTATGGTTTTACATTATGGTTAGGGTTTCAAATTAGGGTTTTACATTAGGGTTAGGGTTTCAAACTAGGGTTTTACATTTGGGTTAGGGTTACAAACTAGGGTTTTACATTAGGGTTAGGGTTTCAAACTAGGGTTTTACATTAGGGTTAGGGTTACAAACTAGGGTTTCAAATTAGGCTTAGGGTTTCAAACTAGGGTTTTACATAAGGGTTACGGTTTCAAACAAGGGTTTTACATTAGGGTTAGGGTTTCAAACTAGGGTTTAACATTAGGGTTAGGGTTTTAAACTAGGGTTTTACATTAGGGTTAGGGTTACAAACTAGGGTTTAAAATTAGGATTAGGGTTTCAAACTAGGGTTTTACATTAGGGTTAGAGTTTCAAACAAGGGTTTTACATTAGGGTTAGGGTTTCAAAACAGTCATTTTACATTAGATTTAGGGTTACAAACTAGGGTTTTACATTAGGGTTAGGGTTTCAAACTAGGGTTTTACATTAGGGTTAGGGTTTCAAACTAGGGTTTCAAATTAGGTTTAGGGTTTCAAACTAGGGTTTTACATTAGGGTTAGGGTTTCAAACTAGGGTTTTACATTAGGGTTAGGGTTTCAAACTAGGGTTTCAAATTAGGCTTAGGGTTTCAAACTAGGGTTTTACATTAGGGTTAGGGTTTCAAACAAGGGTTTTACATTAGGGTTAGGGTTTCAAAACAGTCATTTTACATTAGGGTTAGGGTTACAAACTAGGGTTTTACATTAGGGTTAGGTTTTCAAACTAGGGTTTTACATTAGGGTTAGGGTTTCAAACTAGGGTTTTACATTAGGTTTAGGGTTTCAAACTAGGGTTTTACATTAGGGTTAGGGTTAAAAAACAGTGGTTAAAAATTAGGGTTAGGGTTTCACACTAGGGTTTTACATTAGGGTTAGGTTTTCAAACTAGGGTTTTACATTAGGGTTAGGGTTTCAAACAAGGGTTTTACATTAGGGTTAGGGTTTCAAAACAGTCATTTTACATTAGGGTTAGGGTTACAAACTAGGGTTTTACATTAGGGTTAGGGTTTCAAACTAGGGTTTCTAATTAGGGTTAGGGTTTCAAACTAGGGTTTCACATTAGCGTTAGGATTTCAAACTAGGGATTCAAATTAGGGTAAGGGTTTCAAACTAGGGTTTCAAATTAGGCTTAGGGTTTCAATCTAGGGTTTTGTTTTAGGGTTAGGGTTTCAAACAAGGGTTTTACATTAGGGTTAGGGTTTCAAACTAGGGTTTTACATTAGGTTTAGGGTTTCAAACTAGGGTTTTACATTAGGGTTAGGGTTACAAACTAGGGTTTTACATTAGGGTTAGGGTTTCAAACTAGGGTTTTAAATTAGGGTTAGGGTTTCAAACTAGGGTTTCAATTTAGGGTTAGGGTTTCAAACTAGGGTTTATCATTAGGGTTAGGGTTTCAAACTAGGGTTTTACATTAGGGTTAGGGTTTCAAACTAGGGCTTATAATTAGGGTTAGGGTTTCAAACTAGTGTTTTACATTAGGGTTAATGCTTCAAACTAGGGTTTTACATTAGGGTTGGGTTTCAAACTAGGGCTTTACATTTGGGTTAGGGTTACAAACAAGGGTTTTACATTAGGGTTAGGGTTTCAAACTAGGGTTTTGCATTAGGGTTAGGGTTTCAAACTAGGGTTTATCATTAGGGTTAGGGTTTCAAACTAGGGTTTTACCTTAGGGTTAGTGTTTCAAACTAGGGTTTAACATTAGGGTTAGGGTTACAAACTAGGGTTTTACATTACGGTTAGGGTTTCAAACTAGGGTTTTACATTAGGGTAAGAGTTTCAAACTAGGGTTATAATTTAGGGTTATTGCTTCAAACTAGGGTTTTACATTAGGGTTAGGGTTTCAAACTATGGTTTTACATTAGGGTTAGGGTTACAAACTAGGGTTTTACATTAGGGTAAGAGTTTCAAACTAGGGTTATAATTTAGGGTTATTGCTTCAAACTAGGGTTTTACATTAGGGTTAGGGTTTCAAACAAGGGTTTTACATTAGGGTTAGGGTTTCAAAACAGTCATTTTACATTAGGGTTAGGGTTACAAACTAGGGTTTTACATTAGGGTTAGGGTTTCAAACTAGGGTTTTACATTAGGGTTAGGGTTTCAAACTAGGGTTTTACATTAGGTTTAGGGTTTCAAACTAGGGTTTTACATTAGGGTTAGGGTTAAAAAACAGTGGTTAAAAATTAGGGTTAGGGTTTCACACTAGGGTTTTACATTAGGGTTAGGTTTTCAAACTAGGGTTTTACATTAGGGTTAGGGTTTCAAACAAGGGTTTTACATTAGGGTTAGGGTTTCAAAACAGTCATTTTACATTAGGTTTAGGGTTACAAACTAGGGTTTTACATTAGGGTTAGGGTTTCAAACTAGGGTTTCTAATTAGGGTTAGGGTTTCAAACTAGGGTTTCACATTAGGGTTAGGATTTCAAACTAGGGATTCAAATTAGGGTAAGGGTTTCAAACTAGGGTTTCAAATTAGGCTTAGGGTTTCAATCTAGGGTTTTGTTTTAGGGTTAGGGTTTCAAACAAGGGTTTTACATTAGGGTTAGGGTTTCAAACTAGGGTTTTTCATTAGGTTTAGGGTTTCAAACTAGGGTTTTACATTAGGGTTAGGGTTACAAACTAGGGTTTTACATTAGGGTTAGGGTTTCAAACTAGGGTTTTAAATTAGGGTTAGGGTTTCAAACTAGGGTTTCAATTTAGGGTTAGGGTTTCAAACTAGGGTTTATCATTAGGGTTAGGGTTTCAAACTAGGGTTTTACATTAGGGTTAGGGTTTCAAACTAGGGCTTATAATTAGGGTTAGGGTTTCAAACTAGTGTTTTACATTAGGGTTAATGCTTCAAACTAGGGTTTTACATTAGGGTTGGGTTTCAAACTAGGGCTTTACATTTGGGTTAGGGTTACAAACAAGGGTTTTACATTAGGGTTAGGGTTTCAAACTAGGGTTTTGCATTAGGGTTAGGGTTTCAAACTAGGGTTTATCATTAGGGTTAGGGTTTCAAACTAGGGTTTTACCTTAGGGTTAGGGTTTCAAACTAGGGTTTAACATTAGGGTTAGGGTTACAAACTAGGGTTTTACATTACGGTTAGGGTTTCAAACTAGGGTTTTACATTAGGGTAAGAGTTTCAAACTAGGGTTATAATTTAGGGTTATTGCTTCAAACTAGGGTTTTACATTAGGGTTAGGGTTTCAAACTATGGTTTTACATTAGGGTTAGGGTTACAAACTAGGGTTTTACATTAGGGTTAGGGTTTCAAACTAGGGTTTTACCTTAGGGTTAGGGTTTCAAACTAGGGTTTAAAATTAGGGTTAGGGTTTCAAACTAGGGTTTATCATTAGGGTTAGGGTTTCAAACTAGGGTTTTACATTAGGGTTAGGGTTTCAAATTAGGGTTTAACATTAGGGTTAGCGTTTCAAACTAGTGTTTTACATTAGGGTTAATGCTTCAAACTAGGGTTTTACATTAGGTTTAGGGTTTCAAACTAGGGTTATAATTTAGGGTTATTGCTTCAAACTAGGGTTTTACATTAGGGTTAGGGTTTCAAACAAGGGTTTTACATTAGGGTTAGGGTTTCAAAACAGTCATTTTACATTAGGGTTAGGGTTACAAACTAGGGTTTTACATTAGGGTTAGGGTTTCAAACTAGGGTTTTACATTAGGGTTAGGGTTTCAAACTAGGGTTTTACATTAGGTTTAGGGTTTCAAACTAGGGTATAACATTAGGGTTAGGGTTAAAAAACAGTGGTTAAAAATTAGGGTTAGGGTTTCACACTAGGGTTTTACATTAGGGTTAGGTTTTCAAACTAGGGTTTTACATTAGGGTTAGGGTTTCAAACAAGGGTTTTACATTAGGGTTAGGGTTTCAAAACAGTCATTTTACATTAGGTTTAGGGTTACAAACTAGGGTTTTACATTAGGGTTAGGGTTTCAAACTAGGGTTTCTAATTAGGGTTAGGGTTTCAAACTAGGGTTTCACATTAGGGTTAGGATTTCAAACTAGGGATTCAAATTAGGGTAAGGGTTTCAAACTAGGGTTTCAAATTAGGCTTAGGGTTTCAATCTAGGGTTTTGTTTTAGGGTTAGGGTTTCAAACAAGGGTTTTACATTAGGGTTAGGGTTTCAAACTAGGGTTTTTCATTAGGTTTAGGGTTTCAAACTAGGGTTTTACATTAGGGTTAGGGTTACAAACTAGGGTTTTACATTAGGGTTAGGGTTTCAAACTAGGGTTTTAAATTAGGGTTAGGGTTTCAAACTAGGGTTTCAATTTAGGGTTAGGGTTTCAAACTAGGGTTTATCATTAGGGTTAGGGTTTCAAACTAGGGTTTTACATTAGGGTTAGGGTTTCAAACTAGGGCTTATAATTAGGGTTAGGGTTTCAAACTAGTGTTTTACATTAGGGTTAATGCTTCAAACTAGGGTTTTACATTAGGGTTGGGTTTCAAACTAGGGCTTTACATTTGGGTTAGGGTTACAAACAAGGGTTTTACATTAGGGTTAGGGTTTCAAACTAGGGTTTTGCATTAGGGTTAGGGTTTCAAACTAGGGTTTATCATTAGGGTTAGGGTTTCAAACTAGGGTTTTACCTTAGGGTTAGGGTTTCAAACTAGGGTTTAACATTAGGGTTAGGGTTACAAACTAGGGTTTTACATTACGGTTAGGGTTTCAAACTAGGGTTTTACATTAGGGTAAGAGTTTCAAACTAGGGTTATAATTTAGGGTTATTGCTTCAAACTAGGGTTTTACATTAGGGTTAGGGTTTCAAACTATGGTTTTACATTAGGGTTAGGGTTACAAACTAGGGTTTTACATTAGGGTTAGGGTTTCAAACTAGGGTTTTACCTTAGGGTTAGGGTTTCAAACTAGGGTTTAAAATTAGGGTTAGGGTTTCAAACTAGGGTTTATCATTAGGGTTAGGGTTTCAAACTAGGGTTTTACATTAGGGTTAGGGTTTCAAATTAGGGTTTAACATTAGGGTTAGCGTTTCAAACTAGTGTTTTACATTAGGGTTAATGCTTCAAACTAGGGTTTTACATTAGGTTTAGGGTTTTAAACTATGGTTTCAAATTAGATTTGGGGTTTCAAACTAGGGTTTTACATTAGGGTTAGCGTTTCAAACTAGTGTTTTACATTAGGGTTAGTGCTTCAAACTAGGGTTTTACATTAGGGTTAGGGTTTCAAACTAGGGTTTTACATTAGCGTTAGGGTTTCAAACTAGGGTTTTACATTAGGGTTAGGGTTACAAACTAGGGTTTTACATTAGGGTTAGGGTTTCAAACTAGGGTTTTACATTAGGGTTAGGGTTTCAAACTAGGGTTTCAATTTAGGGTTAGGGTTTCAAACTAGGGTTTAACATTTGGGTTAGGATTTCAAACTAGGGTTTTACATTAGGGTTAATGCTTCAAACTAGGGTTTTACATTAGGGTTAGGGTTTCAGACTAGGGTTTTACATTAGGGTTAGGGTTTCAAACTAGGGTTTTACATTTGGGTTAGGGTTACAAACTAGGGTTTTACATTAGGGTTAGGGTTTCAAACTAGGGTTTCAAATTAGGCTTAGTGTTTCAAACTAGGGTTTTACATTAGGGTTAGGGTTTCAAACAAGGGTTTTACATTAGGGTTAGGGTTTCAAACTAGGGTTTAACATTAGGGTTAGGGTTTCAAACTAGGGTTTTACATTAGGGTTAGGGTTACAAACTAGGGTTTCAAATTAGGCTTAGGGTTTCAAACTAGGGTTTTACATTAGGGTTACGGTTTCAAACAAGGGTTTTACATTAGGGTTAGGGTTTCAAACTAGGGTTTAACATTAGGGTTAGGGTTTTAAACTAGGGTTTTACATTAGGGTTAGGGTTACAAACTAGGGTTTAAAATTAGGATTAGGGTTTCAAACTAGGGTTTTACATTAGGGTTAGAGTTTCAAACAAGGGTTTTACATTAGGGTTAGGGTTTCAAAACAGTCATTTTACATTAGATTTAGGGTTACAAACTAGGGTTTTACATTAGGGTTAGGGTTTCAAACTAGGGTTTTACATTAGGGTTAGGGTTTCAAACTAGGGTTTCAAATTAGGCTTAGGGTTTCAAACTAGGGTTTTACATTAGGGTTAGCGTTTCAAACTAGGGTTTTACATTAGGGTTAGGGTTTCAAACTAGGGTTTCAAATTAGGCTTAGGGTTTCAAACTAGGGTTTTACATTAGGGTTAGGGTTTCAAACAAGGGTTTTACATTAGGGTTAGGGTTTCAAAACAGTCATTTTACATTAGGGTTAGGGTTACAAACTAGGGTTTTACATTAGGGTTAGGGTTTCAAACTATTGTTTTACATTAGGGTTAGGGTTTCAAACTAGGGTTTTACATTAGGGTTAGGGTTTCACACTAAGGTTTTACATTAGGGTTAGGGTTACAAACTAGGGTTTAAATTTAGGGTTAGTGTTTCAAACTAGGGTTTATCATTAGGGTTAGGGTTTCAAACTAGGGTTTTACATTAGGGTTAGGATTTCAAATTAGGGTTTAACATTAGGGTTAGCGTTTCAAACTAGTGTTTTACATTAGGGTTAATGCTTCAAACTAGGGTTTTACATTAGGGTTAGGGTTTTAAACTATGGTTTCAAATTAGATTTGGGGTTTCAAACTAGGGTTTTACATTAGAGTTAGCGTTTCAAACTAGTGTTTTACATTAGGGTTAGTGCTTCAAACTAGGGTTTTACATTAGGGTTAATGCTTCAAACTAGGGTTTTACATTAGGGTTAGGGTTTCAAACTAGGGTTTTACATTAGTGTTAGGTTTTCAAACTAGGGTTTTACATTTGGGTTAGGGTTACCAACTAGGGTTTTACATTAGGGTTAGGGTTTCAAACAAGGGTTTTACATTAGGGTTAGGGTTTCAAACTAGGGTTTAACATTAGGGTTAGGGTTTCAAACTAGGGTTTTACATTAGGGTTAGGGTTACAAACTAGGGTTCAACATTAGGATTAGGGTTTCAAACTAGGGTTTTACATTAGGGTTAGGGTTTCAAACTAGGGTTTCAAATTAGGCTTAGGTTTTCAATCTAGGGTTTTGTTTTAGGGTTAGGGTTTCAAACAAGGGTTTTACATTAGGGTTAGGGTTTCAAACTAGGGTTTTACATTAGGTTTAGGGATTCAAACTAGGCTTTTACATTAGGGTTAGGGTTACAAACTAGGGTTTAACATTAGGGTTAGGGTTTCAAACTAGGGTTTCAAATTAGGGTTAGGGTTGCAAACTAGGGTTTTACATTAGCGCTAGGGTTTCAAACTCGGGTTTCAAATTAGGGGTAGGGTTTCAAACTAGGGTTTTACATTACGGTTAGGGTTTCAAACTAGGGTTTAACGATAGGGTTAGGGTTTCAAACTAGGGTTTTACATTAGGGTTAGGGTTTCAAACTAGGGTTTCAAATTAGGGTTAGGGTTTCAAACTAGGGTTTTACATTAGGGTTAGGGTTTCAAACTAGGGTTTTACATTAGGGTTAGGGTTTCATACTAAGGTTTTACATTAGGGTTAGGGTTACAAACTAAGGTTTTACATTAGTGTTAGGGTTTCAAACTGGGGTTTCAATTTAGTGTTAGGGTTTCAAACTAGGGTTTAACATTAGGGTTAATGCTTCAAACTAGGGTTTTACATTAGGGTTAGCGTTTCAAACTAGTATTTTACATTACGGTTAGTGCTTCAAACTATGGTTTTACATTAGGGTTAGGGTTTCAAACTAGGGTTTTACATTAGGGTTAGGGTTTCAAACTAGGGTTTTACTTTAGGGTTAATGCTTCAAACTAGGGTTTTACATAAGGGTTAGCGTTTCAAACTAGGGTTTTACATTATGGTTAGTGTTTCAAACTAGTGTTTTACATTTGGGTTAGGTTTACAAACTAGGGTTTTACATTAGGGTTAGGGTTTCAAACTAGGGTTTCACATTAGAGTTAGGATTTCAAACAGGGGTTTCAAATTAGGGTTAGGGTTTCAAACAAGGGTTTCAAATTAGGGTTAGGGTTTCAAACTAGGGTTTTACATTAGGGTTAGGGTTTCAAACTAGGGTTTAACATTAGGGTTAGGGTTTCAAACTAGGGTTTCAAATTAGGGTTAGGGTTACAAACAAGGGGTTTTACATTAGGGTTAGGGTTTCAAACTAGGGTTTCAAATTAGGGTTAGGGTTTCAAACTAGGGTTTTACATTAGGGTTAGGGTTTCAAACTAGGGTTTAACATTAGGGTTAGGGTTTCAAACTAGGGTTTCAAATTAGGGTTAGGGTTACAAACAAGGGGTTTTACATTAGGGTTAGGGTTTCAAACTAGGGTTTTACATTAGGGTTAGGGTTTCAAACTCGGGTTTAAAATTAGGGTTAGGGTTTCAAACAAGGGTTTTACATTAGGGTTAGGGTTTCAAACTAGGGTTTTACATTAGGGTTAGGGTTTCAAACAAGGGTTTTACATTAGAGTTAGGGTTACAAACTAGGGTTTTACATTAGGGTTAGGGTTTCACACTAGGGTTTTACATTAGGGTTAGGGTTTCAAACTATGGTTTTACATTAGGGTTAGGGTTACAAACTAGGGTTTAACATTAGGGTTAGGGTTTCAAACTAGGGTTTAACATTAGGGTTAATGCTTCAAACTAGGGTTTTACATTAGGGTTAGTGTTTCAAACTAGTGTTTTACATTAGCGTTAGTGCTTCAAAGTAGGGTTTTACATTAGGGTTAGGGTTTCAAACTAGGGTTTTACATTAGGGTTAGGGTTTCAAACTAGGGTTTTACATTAGGGTTAGGGTTTCAAACTAGGGTTTTACATTAGGGTTAGGGTTTCAAACTAGGGTTTTACATTAGGGTTAGTGTTTCAAACTAGGGTTTTACATTTGGGTTAGGGTTACAAACTAGGGTTTTTTATGAGGGTTAGGGTTTCAAACTAAGGTTTCACATTAGAGTTAAGATTTCAAACAGGGGTTTCAAATTAGGGTTAGGGTTTTACAATAAGGTTTGGGTTTCAAACTAGGGTTTAACATTAGGGTTAGGGTTTCAAACTAGGGTTTCAAATTAGGGTTAGGGTTACAAACAAGGGGTTTTACATTAGGGTTAGGGTTTCAAACTAGGGCTTTACATTAGGGTTAGGGTTTAAAACTAGGGTTTCAAATTAGGCTTAGGGTTTCAATCTAGGGTTTTGTTTTAGGTTTAGGGTTTCAAACAAGGGTTTTACATTAGGGTTAGGGTTTCAAACTATTGTTTTACATTAGGGTTAGGGTTTCAAACTAGGGTTTTACATTAGAGTTAGGGTTACAAACTAGGGTTTTACATTAGGGTTAGGGTTTCAAACTAGGGTTTTACATTAGGGTTAGGGTTTCAAAATATGGTTTTACATTAGGGTTAGGGTTACAAACTAGGGTTTTACATTAGGGTTAGGGTTTCAAACTAGGGTTTTACCTTAGGGTTAGGGTTTCAAACTAGGGTTTAAATTTAGGGTTAGTGTTTCAAACTAGGGTTTATCATTAGGGTTAGGGTTTCAAACTAGGGTTTTACATTAGGGTTAGGTTTCAAATTAGGGTTTAACATTAGGGTTAGCGTTTCAAACTAGTGTTTTACATTAGGGTTAATGCTTCAAACTAGGGTTTTACATTAGGGTTAGGGTTTTAAACTATGGTTTCAAATTAGATTTGGGGTTTCAAACTAGGGTTTTACATTAGAGTTAGCGTTTCAAACTAGTGTTTTACATTAGGGTTAGTGCTTCAAACTAGGGTTTTACATTAGGGTTAATGCTTCAAACTAGGGTTTTACATTAGGGTTAGGGTTTCAAACTAGGGTTTTACATTAGTGTTAGGTTTTCAAACTAGGGTTTTACATTTGGGTTAGGGTACAAACTAGGGTTTTAAATTAGGGTTAGGGTTTCAAACAAGGGTTTTACATTAGGGTTAGGGTTTCAAACTAGGGTTTAACATTAGGGTTAGGGTTTCAAACTAGGGTTTTATATTAGGGTTAGGGTTTCAAACTAGGGTTTCAAATTAGGGTTAGGGTTTCAAACTAGGGTTTTACATTAGGGTTAGGGTTTCAAACTAGGGTTTTACATTAGGGTTAGGGTTTCATACTAAGGTTTTACATTAGGGTTAGGGTTACAAACTAGGGTTTTACATTAGTGTTAGGGTTTCAAACTGGGGTTTCAATTTAGTGTTAGGGTTTCAAACTAGGGTTTAACATTAGGGTTAATGCTTCAAACTAGGGTTTTACATTAGGGTTAGCATTTCAAACTAGTATTTTACATTACGGTTAGTGCTTCAAACTATGGTTTTACATTAGGGTTAGGGTTTCAAACTAGGGTTTTACATTAGGGTTAGGGTTTCAAACTAGGGTTTTACTTTAGGGTTAATGCTTCAAACTAGGGTTTTACATAAGGGTTAGCGTTTCAAACTAGGGTTTTACATTATGGTTAGTGTTTCAAACTAGTGTTTTACATTTGGGTTAGGTTTACAAACTAGGGTTTTACATTAGGGTTAGGGTTTCAAACTAGGGTTTCACATTAGAGTTAGGATTTCAAACAGGGGTTTCAAATTAGGGTTAGGGTTTCAAACAAGGGTTTCAAATTAGGGTTAGGGTTTCAAACTAGGGTTTTACATTAGGGTTAGGGTTTCAAACTAGGGTTTAACATTAGGGTTAGGGTTTCAAACTAGGCTTTCAAATTAGGGTTAGGGTTACAAACAAGGGGTTTTACATTAGGGTTAGGGTTTCAAACTAGGGTTTCAAATTAGGGTTAGGGTTTCAAACTAGGGTTTTACATTAGGGTTAGGGTTTCAAACTAGGGTTTAACATTAGGGTTAGGGTTTCAAACTCGGGTTTAAAATTAGGGTTAGGGTTTCAAACAAGGGTTTTACATTAGGGTTAGGGTTTCAAACTAGGGTTTTACATTAGGGTTAGGGTTTCAAACAAGGGTTTTACATTAGAGTTAGGGTTACAAACTAGGGTTTTACATTAGGGTTAGGGTTTCACACTAGGGTTTTACATTAGGGTTAGGGTTTCAAACTATGGTTTTACATTAGGGTTAGGGTTACAAACTAGGGTTTAACATTAGGGTTAGGGTTTCAAACTAGGGTTTAACATTAGGGTTAATGCTTCAAACTAGGGTTTTACATTAGGGTTAGTGTTTCAAACTAGTGTTTTACATTAGGGTTAGTTCTTCAAAGTAGGGTTTTACATTAGGGTTAGGGTTTCAAACTAGGGTTTTACATTAGGGTTAGGGTTTCAAACTAGGGTTTTACATTAGGGTTAGGGTTTCAAACTAGGGTTTTACATTAGGGTTAGTGTTTCAAACTAGGGTTTTACATTTGGGTTAGGGTTACAAACTAGGGTTTTTTATGAGGGTTAGGGTTTCAAACTAAGGTTTCACATTAGAGTTAGGATTTCAAACAGGGGTTTCAAATTAGGGTTAGGGTTTTACAATAAGGTTTGGGTTTCAAACTAGGGTTTAACATTAGGGTTAGGGTTTCAAACTAGGGTTTCAAATTAGGGTTTGGGTTACAAACAAGGGGTTTTACATTAGGGTTAGGGTTTCAAACTAGGGCTTTACATTAGGGTTAGGGTTTAAAACTAGGGTTTCAAATTAGGCTTAGGGTTTCAATCTAGGGTTTTGTTTTAGGTTTAGGGTTTCAAACAAGGGTTTTACATTAGGGTTAGGGTTTCAAACTATTGTTTTACATTAGGGATAGGGTTTCAAACTAGGGTTTTACATTAGAGTTAGCGTTACAAACTAGGGTTTTACATTAGGGTTAGGGTTTCAAACTAGGGTTTTACATTAGGGTTAGGGTTTCAAAATATGGTTTTACATTAGGGTTAGGGTTACAAACTAGGGTTTTACATTAGGGTTAGGGTTTCAAACTAGGGTTTTACCTTAGGGTTAGGGTTTCAAACTAGGGTTTAAATTTAGGGTTAGTGTTTCAAACTAGGGTTTATCATTAGGGTTAGGGTTTCAAACTAGGGTTTTACATTAGGGTTAGGTTTCAAATTAGGGTTTAACATTAGGGTTAGCGTTTCAAACTAGTGTTTTACATTAGGGTTAATGCTTCAAACTAGGGTTTTACATTAGGGTTAGGGTTTTAAACTATGGTTTCAAATTAGATTTGGGGTTTCAAACTAGGGTTTTACATTAGAGTTAGCGTTTCAAACTAGTGTTTTACATTAGGGTTAGTGCTTCAAACTAGGGTTTTACATTAGGGTTAATGCTTCAAACTAGGGTTTTACATTAGGGTTAGGGTTTCAAACTAGGGTTTTACATTAGTGTTAGGTTTTCAAACTAGGGTTTTACATTTGGGTTAGGGTACAAACTAGGGTTTTAAATTAGGGTTAGGGTTTCAAACAAGGGTTTTACATTAGGGTTAGGGTTTCAAACTAGGGTTTAACATTAGGGTTAGGGTTTCAAACTAGGGTTTTACATTAGGGTTAGGGTTACAAACTAGGGTTCAACATTAGGATTAGGGTTTCAAACTAGGGTTTTACATTAGGGTTAGGGTTTCAAACTAGGGTTTCAAATTAGGCTTATTGTTTCAATCTAGGGTTTTGTTTTAGGGTTAGGGTTTCAAACAAGGGTTTTACATTAGGGTTAGGGTTTCAAACTAGGGTTTTACATTAGGTTTAGGGTTTCAAACTAGGGTTTTACATTAGGGTTAGGGTTACAAACTAGGGTTTTACATTAGGGTTAGGGTTTAAAACTAGGGTTTCAAATTAGGCTTAGGGTTTCAATCTAGGGTTTTGTTTTAGGGTTAGGGTTTCAAACAAGGGTTTTACATTAGGGTTAGGGTTTCAAACTATTGTTTTACATTAGGGTTAATGCTTCAAACTAGGGTTTTACATTAGGGTTAGGGTTTTAAACTATGGTTTCAAATTAGATTTGGGGTTTCAAACTAGGGTTTTACATTAGAGTTAGCGTTTCAAACTAGTGTTTTGCATTAGGTTTAGGGTTTCAAACTAGGGTTTATCATTAGGGTTAGGGTTTCAAACTAGGGTTTTACATTAGGGTTAGGGTTCCAAACTAGGGTTTTACATTACGGTTAGGGTTTCAAACTAGGGTTTAACGTTAGGGTTAGGGTTTCAAACTAGGGTTTTACATTAGGGTTAATGCTTCAAACTAGGGTTTTACATTAGGGTTACGCTTTCAAACTAGGGTTTTACATTAGGGTTAGGGTTTCAAACTAGGGTTTCAAATTAGGGTTAGAGTTTCAAACTAGGGTTTTACATTAGGGTTACTGCTTCAAACTAGGGTTTTACATTAGGGTTAGGGTTTCAAACAAGGGTTTTACATTAGGGTTAGGGTTTCAAACTAGGGTTTAACATTAGGGTTAGGGTTCCAAACTAGGGTTTTACATTAGTGTTAAGGTTACAAACTAGGGTTTTACATTAGGGTTAGGGTTTCAAACTAGGGTTTCAAATTAGGGTTAGGGTTTCAAACTAGGGTTTCAAATTAGGGTTAGGGTTTTAAACTAGGGTTTATCATTAGGGTTAGGGTTTCAAACTAGGGTTTTACATTAGGGTTAGGGTTTCAAACTAGGCTTTCTAATTAGGGTTAGGGTTTTAAACTAGGGTTTATCATTAGGGTTAGGGTTTCAAACTAGGGTTTTACATTAGGGTTAGGTTTTCAAACTAGGGTTTCTAATTAGGGTTAGGGTTTCAAACTAGGGTTTTATATTAGGGTTACGGTTTCAAACTAGGGTTTCAAATTAGGGTTAGGGTTTCAAACAAGGGTTTTACATTAGGGTTAGGGTTTCAAACAAGGTTTTTACATTAGGGTTAGGGTTTCAAAACAGGGGTTTTAAATTAGGGTTAGGGTTTCAAACTTGGGTTTTACATTAGGTTTAGGGTTTCAAACTAGGGTTTCAAATTAGGGTTTGGGTTTCAAATTGAGGTTTTACATTAGGATTAGGGTTACAAACTAGGGTTTTACATTAGGGTTAGGGTTTCAAACTAGGGTTTCAAATTAGGTTTGGGGTTTCAAACTAGGGTTTTACATTAGGGTTAGGGTTTCAAACTAGGGTTTTACATTAGGGTTAGGGTTTCAAAATAGGGTTTTACATTAGGGTTAGGGTTTCAAACTAGGGCTTATAATTAGGGTTAGGGTTTCAAACTAGTGTTTTACATTAGGGTTAATGCTTCAAACTAGGGTTTTACATTAGGGTTGGGTTTCAAACTAGGGCTTTACATTTGGGTTAGGGTTACAAACAAGGGTTTTACATTAGGGTTAGGGTTTCAAACTAGGGTTTTGCATTAGGGTTAGGGTTTCAAACTAGGGTTTATCATTAGGGTTAGGGTTTCAAACTAGGGTTTTACCTTAGGGTTAGGGTTTCAAACTAGGGTTTAACATTAGGGTTAGGGTTACAAACTAGGGTTTTACATTACGGTTAGGGTTTCAAACTAGGGTTTTA
This sequence comes from Vanacampus margaritifer, assembly GCF_051991255.1. NCBI lineage: Eukaryota > Metazoa > Chordata > Actinopteri > Syngnathiformes > Syngnathidae > Vanacampus > Vanacampus margaritifer. Next base: position 59,334 of record NW_027520762.1, on the reverse strand, counting down.
CATTAGGGTAAGAGTTTCAAACTAGGGTTATAATTTAGGGTTATTGCTTCAAACTAGGGTTTTACATTAGGGTTAGGGTTTCAAACTATGGTTTTACATTAGGCTTAGGGTTACAAACTAGGGTTTTACATTAGGGTAAGAGTTTCAAACTAGGGTTATAATTTAGGGTTATTGCTTCAAACTAGGGTTTTACATTAGGGTTAGGGTTTCAAACAAGGGTTTTACATTAGGGTTAGGGTTTCAAAACAGTCATTTTACATTAGGGTTAGGGTTACAAACTAGGGTTTTACATTAGGGTTAGGGTTTCAAACTAGGGTTTTACATTAGGGTTAGGGTTTCAAACTAGGGTTTTACATTAGGTTTAGGGTTTCAAACTAGGGTTTTACATTAGGGTTAGGGTTAAAAAACAGTGGTTAAAAATTAGGGTTAGGGTTTCACACTTGGGTTTTACATTAGGGTTAGGTTTTCAAACTAGGGTTTTACATTAGGGTTAGGGTTTCAAACAAGGGTTTTACATTAGGGTTAGGGTTTCAAAACAGTCATTTTACATTAGGTTTAGGGTTACAAACTAGGGTTTTACATTAGGGTTAGGGTTTCAAACTAGGGTTTCTAATTAGGGTTACGGTTTCAAACTAGGGTTTCACATTAGGGTTAGGATTTCAAACTAGGGATTCAAATTAGGGTAAGGGTTTCAAACTAGGGTTTCAAATTAGGCTTAGGGTTTCAATCTAGGGTTTTGTTTTAGGGTTAGGGTTTCAAACAAGGGTTTTACATTAGGGTTAGGGTTTCAAACTAGGGTTTTACATTAGGTTTAGGGTTTCAAACTAGGGTTTTACATTAGGGTTAGGGTTACAAACTAGGGTTTTACATTAGGGTTAGGGTTTCAAACTAGGGTTTTAAATTAGGGTTAGGGTTTCAAACTAGGGTTTCAATTTAGGGTTAGGGTTTCAAACTAGGGTTTATCATTAGGGTTAGGGTTTCAAACTAGGGTTTTACATTAGGGTTAGGGTTTCAAACTAGGGCTTATAATTAGGGTTAGGGTTTCAAACTAGTGTTTTACATTAGGGTTAATGCTTCAAACTAGGGTTTTACATTAGGGTTGGGTTTCAAACTAGGGCTTTACATTTGGGTTAGGGTTACAAACAAGGGTTTTACATTAGGGTTAGGGTTTCAAACTAGGGTTTTGCATTAGGGTTAGGGTTTCAAACTAGGGTTTATCATTAGGGTTAGGGTTTCAAACTAGGGTTTTACCTTAGGGTTAGGGTTTCAAACTAGGGTTTAACATTAGGGTTAGGGTTTCAAACTAGGGTTTTACATTAGGGTAAGAGTTTCAAACTAGGGTTATAATTTAGGGTTATTGCTTCAAACTAGGGTTTTACATTAGGGTTAGGGTTTCAAACTATGGTTTTACATTAGGGTTAGGGTTACAAACTAGGGTTTTACATTAGGGTTAGGGTTTCAAACTAGGGTTTTACCTTAGGGTTAGGGTTTCAAACTAGGGTTTAAAATTAGGGTTAGGGTTTCAAACTAGGGTTTATCATTAGGGTTAGGGTTTCAAACTAGGGTTTTACATTAGGGTTAGGGTTTCAAATTAGGGTTTAACATTAGGGTTAGCGTTTCAAACTAGTGTTTTACATTAGGGTTAATGCTTCAAACTAGGGTTTTACATTAGGTTTAGGGTTTTAAACTATGGTTTCAAATTAGATTTGGGGTTTCAAACTAGGGTTTTACATTAGGGTTAGCGTTTCAAACTAGTGTTTTACATTAGGGTTAGTGCTTCAAACTAGGGTTTTACATTAGGGTTAGGGTTTCAAACTAGGGTTTTACATTAGCGTTAGGGTTTCAAACTAGGGTTTTACATTAGGGTTAGGGTTACAAACTAGGGTTTTACATTAGGGTTAGGGTTTCAAACTAGGGTTTTACATTAGGGTTAGGGTTTCAAACTAGGGTTTCAATTTAGGGTTAGGGTTTCAAACTAGGGTTTAACATTTGGGTTAGGATTTCAAACTAGGGTTTTACATTAGGGTTAATGCTTCAAACTAGGGTTTTACATTAGGGTTAGGGTTTCAAACTAGGGTTTTACATTAGGGTTAGGGTTTCAAACTAGGGTTTTACATTAGGGTTAGGGTTACAAACTAGGGTTTTACATTAGGGTTAGGGTTTCAAACTAGGGTTTTAAATTAGGGTTAGGGTTTCAAACTAGGGTTTCAATTTAGGGTTAGGGTTTCAAACTAGGGTTTATCATTAGGGTTAGGGTTTCAAACTAGGGTTTTACATTAGGGTTAGGGTTTCAAACTAGGGCTTATAATTAGGGTTAGGGTTTCAAACTAGTGTTTTACATTAGGGTTAATGCTTCAAACTAGGGTTTTACATTAGGGTTGGGTTTCAAACTAGGGCTTTACATTTGGGTTAGGGTTACAAACAAGGGTTTTACATTAGGGTTAGGGTTTCAAACTAGGGTTTTGCATTAGGGTTAGGGTTTCAAACTAGGGTTTATCATTAGGGTTAGGGTTTCAAACTAGGGTTTTACCTTAGGGTTAGGGTTTCAAACTAGGGTTTAACATTAGGGTTAGGGTTACAAACTAGGGTTTTACATTACGGTTAGGGTTTCAAACTAGGGTTTTACATTAGGGTAAGAGTTTCAAACTAGGGTTATAATTTAGGGTTATTGCTTCAAACTAGGGTTTTACATTAGGGTTAGGGTTTCAAACTATGGTTTTACATTAGGGTTAGGGTTACAAACTAGGGTTTTACATTAGGGTTAGGGTTTCAAACTAGGGTTTTACCTTAGGGTTAGGGTTTCAAACTAGGGTTCAAAATTAGGGTTAGGGTTTCAAACTAGGGTTTATCATTAGGGTTAGGGTTTCAAACTAGGGTTTTACATTAGGGTTAGGGTTTCAAATTAGGGTTTAACATTAGGGTTAGCGTTTCAAACTAGTGTTTTACATTAGGGTTAATGCTTCAAACTAGGGTTTTACATTAGGTTTAGGGTTTTAAACTATGGTTTCAAATTAGATTTGGGGTTTCAAACTAGGGTTTTACATTAGGGTTAGCGTTTCAAACTAGTGTTTTACATTAGGGTTAGTGCTTCAAACTAGGGTTTTACATTAGGGTTAGGGTTTCAAACTAGGGTTTTACATTAGCGTTAGGGTTTCAAACTAGGGTTTTACATTAGGGTTAGGGTTACAAACTAGGGTTTTACATTAGGGTTAGGGTTTCAAACTAGGGTTTTACATTAGGGTTAGGGTTTCAAACTAGGGTTTCAATATAGGGTTAGGGTTTCAAACTAGGGTTTAACATTTGGGTTAGGATTTCAAACTAGGGTTTTACATTAGGGTTAATGCTTCAAACTAGGGTTTTACATTAGGGTTAGGGTTTCAAACTAGGGTTTTACATTAGGGTTAGGGTTTCAAACTAGGGTTTTACATTTGGGTTAGGGTTACAAACTAGGGTTTTACATTAGGGTTAGGGTTTCAAACTAGGGTTTCAAATTAGGCTTAGTGTTTCAAACTAGGGTTTTACATTAGGGTTAGGGTTTCAAACAAGGGTTTTACATTAGGGTTAGGGTTTCAAACTAGGGTTTAACATTAGGGTTAGGGTTTCAAACTAGGGTTTTACATTAGGGTTAGGGTTACAAACTAGGGTTTCAAATTAGCCTTAGGGTTTCAAACTAGGGTTTTACATTAGGGTTACGGTTTCAAACAAGGGTTTTACATTAGGGTTAGGGTTTCAAACTAGGGTTTAACATTAGGGTTAGGGTTTTAAACTAGGGTTTTACATTAGGGTTAGGGTTACAAACTAGGGTTTAAAATTAGGATTAGGGTTTCAAACTAGGGTTTTACATTAGGGTTAGAGTTTCAAACAAGGGTTTTACATTAGGGTTAGGGTTTCAAAACAGTCATTTTACATTAGATTTAGGGTTACAAACTAGGGTTTTACATTAGGGTTAGGGTTTCAAACTAGGGTTTTACATTAGGGCTAGGGTTTCAAACTAGGGTTTCAAATTAGGCTTAGGGTTTCAAACTATGGTTTTACATTAGGGTTAGGGTTTCAAACTAGGGTTTTACATTAGGGTTAGGGTTACAAACTAGGGTTTCAAATTAGGCTTAGGGTTTCAAACTAGGGTTTTACATTAGGGTTACGGTTTCAAACAAGGGTTTTACATTAGGGTTAGGGTTTCAAACTAGGGTTTAACATTAGGGTTAGGGTTTTAAACTAGGGTTTTACATTAGGGTTAGGGTTACAAACTAGGGTTTAAAATTAGGATTAGGGTTTCAAACTAGGGTTTTACATTAGGGTTAGAGTTTCAAACAAGGGTTTTACATTAGGGTTAGGGTTTCAAAACAGTCATTTTACATTAGATTTAGGGTTACAAACTAGGGTTTTACATTAGGGTTAGGGTTTCAAACTAGGGTTTTACATTAGGGTTAGGGTTTCAAACTAGGGTTTCAAATTAGGCTTAGGGTTTCAAACTATGGTTTTACATTAGGGTTAGGGTTTCAAACTAGGGTTTTACATTAGGGTTAGGGTTTCAAACTAGGGTTTCAAATTAGGCTTAGGGTTTTAAACTAGGGTTTTACATTAGGGTTAGGGTTTCAAACAAGGGTTTTACATTAGGGTTAGGGTTTCAAAACAGTCATTTTACATTAGGGTTAGGGTTACAAACTAGGGTTTTACATTAGGGTTAGGGTTTCAAACTAGTGTTTTACATTAGGGTTAGGGTTTCAAACTAGGGTTTTACATTAGGGTTAGGGTTTCACACTAAGGTTTTACATTAGGGTTAGGGTTACAAACTAGGGTTTAAATTTAGGGTTAGTGTTTCAAACTAGGGTTTATCATTAGGGTTAGGGTTTCAAACTAGGGTTTTACATTAGGGTTAGGGTTTCAAATTAGGATTTAACATTAGGGTTAGCGTTTCAAACTAGTGTTTTACATTAGGGTTAATGCTTCAAACTAGGGTTTTACATTAGGGTTAGGGTTTTAAACTATGGTTTCAAATTAGATTTGGGGTTTCAAACTAGGGTTTTACATTAGAGTTAGCGTTTCAAACTAGTGTTTTACATTAGGGTTAGTGCTTCAAACTAGGGTTTTACATTAGGGTTAATGCTTCAAACTAGGGTTTTACATTAGGGTTAGGGTTTCAAACTAGGGTTTTACATTAGTGTTAGGTTTTCAAACTAGGGTTTTACATTTGGGTTAGGGTTACCAACTAGGGTTTTACATTAGGGTTAGGGTTTCAAACAAGGGTTTTACATTAGGGTTAGGGTTTCAAACTAGGGTTTAACATTAGGGTTAGGGTTTCAAACTAGGGTTTTACATTAGGGTTAGGGTTACAAACTAGGGTTCAACATTAGGATTAGGGTTTCAAACTAGGGTTTTACATTAGGGTTAGGGTTTCAAACTAGGGTTTCAAATTAGGCTTAGGTTTTCAATCTAGGGTTTTGTTTTAGGGTTAGGGTTTCAAACAAGGGTTTTACATTAGGGTTAGGGTTTCAAACTAGGGTTTTACATTAGGTTTAGGGATTCAAACTAGGGTTTTACATTAGGGTTAGGGTTACAAACTATGGTTTAACATTAGGGTTAGGGTTTCAAACTAGGGTTTCAAATTAGGGTTAGGGTTGCAAACTAGGGTTTTACATTAGCGCTAGGGTTTCAAACTCGGGTTTCAAATTAGGGGTAGGGTTTCAAACTAGGGTTTTACATTACGGTTAGGGTTTCTAACTAGGGTTTAACGATAGGGTTAGGGTTTCAAACAAGGGTTTTACATTAGGGTTAGGGTTTCAAACTAGGGTTTCAAATTAGGGTTAGGGTTTCAAACTAGGGTTTTACATTAGGGTTAGGGTTTCAAACTAGGGTTTTACATTAGGGTTAGGGTTTCATACTAAGGTTTTACATTAGGGTTAGGGTTACAAACTAGGGTTTTACATTAGTGTTAGGGTTTCAAACTGGGGTTTCAATTTAGTGTTAGGGTTTCAAACTAGGGTTTAACATTAGGGTTAATGCTTCAAACTAGGGTTTTACATTAGGGTTAGCGTTTCAAACTAGTATTTTACATTACGGTTAGTGCTTCAAACTATGGTTTTACATTAGGGTTAGGGTTTCAAACTAGGGTTTTACATTAGGGTTAGGGTTTCAAACTAGGGTTTTACTTTAGGGTTAATGCTTCAAACTAGGGTTTTACATAAGGGTTAGCGTTTCAAACTAGGGTTTTACATTATGGTTAGTGTTTCAAACTAGTGTTTTACATTTGGGTTAGGTTTACAAACTAGGGTTTTACATTAGGGTGAGGGTTTCAAACTAGGGTTTCACATTAGAGTTAGGATTTCAAACAGGGGTTTCAAATTAGGGTTAGGGTTTCAAACAAGGGTTTCAAATTAGGGTTAGGGTTTCAAACTAGGGTTTTACATTAGGGTTAGGGTTTCAAACTAGGGTTTAACATTAGGGTTAGGGTTTCAAACTAGGGTTTCAAATTAGGGTTAGGGTTACAAACAAGGGGTTTTACATTAGGGTTAGGGTTTCAAACTAGGGTTTCAAATTAGGGTTAGGGTTTCAAACTAGGGTTTTACATTAGGGTTAGGGTTTCAAACTAGGGTTTAACATTAGGGTTTGGGTTTCAAACTAGGGTTTCAAATTAGGGTTAGGGTTACAAACAAGGGGTTTTACATTAGGGTTAGGGTTTCAAACTAGGGTTTTACATTAGGGTTAGGGTTTCAAACTCGGGTTTAAAATTAGGGTTAGGGTTTCAAACAAGGGTTTTACATTAGGGTTAGGGTTTCAAACTAGGGTTTTACATTAGGGTTAGGGTTTCAAACAAGGGTTTTACATTAGAGTTAGGGTTACAAACTAGGGTTTTACATTAGGGTTAGGGTTTCACACTAGGGTTTTACATTAGGGTTAGGGTTTCAAACTATGGTTTTACATTAGGGTTAGGGTTACAAACTAGGGTTTAACATTAGGGTTAGGGTTTCAAACTAGGGTTTAACATTAGGGTTAATGCTTCAAACTAGGGTTTTACATTAGGGTTAGGGTTTCAAACAAGGGTTTTACATTAGAGTTAGGGTTACAAACTAGGGTTTTACATTAGGGTTAGTGTTTCAAACTAGTGTTTTACGTTAGGGTTAGTGCTTCAAAGTAGGGTTTTACATTAGGGTTAGGGTTTCAAACTAGGGTTTAACATTAGGGTTAGGGTTTCAAACTAGGGTTTCAAATTAGGGTTAGGGTTACAAACAAGGGGTTTTACATTAGGGTTAGGATTTCAAATTAGGGTTATGGTTTCAAACTAGGGTTTTACATTAGGGTTAGGGTTTCAAACTAGGGTTTAACATTAGGGTTAGGGTTTCAAACTAGGGTTTTACATTAGGGTTAGGGTTTCAAACTAGGGTTTAACATTAGGGTTAGGGTTTCAAACTAGGGTTTCAAATTAGGGTTAGGGTTACAAACAAGGGGTTTTACATTAGGGTTAGGGTTTCAAACTAGGGTTTTACATTAGGGTTAGGGTTTCAAACTCGGGTTTAAAATTAGGGTTAGGGTTTCAAACAAGGGTTTTACATTAGGGTTAGGGTTTCAAACTAGGGTTTTACATTAGGGTTAGGGTTTCAAACTAGGGTTTTACATTAGAGTTAGGGTTACAAACTAGGGTTTTACATTAGGGTTAGAATTTCAAACTAGGGTTTTACATTAGGGTTAGGGTTTCAAACTATGGTTTTACATTAGGGTTAGGGTTACAAACTAGGGTTTTACATTAGGGTTAGGGTTTCAAACTAGGGTTTTACCTTAGGGTTAGGGTTTCAAACTAGGGTTTAAATTTAGGGTTAGTGTTTCAAACTAGGGTTTATCATTAGGGTTAGGGTTTCAAACAAGGGTTTTACATTAGGGTTAGGGTTTCAAATTAGGGTTTAACATTAGGGTTAGCGTTTCAAACTAGTGTTTTACATTAGGGTTAATGCTTCAAACTAGGGTTTTACATTAGGGTTAGGGTTTTAAACTATGGTTTCAAATTAGATTTGGGGTTTCAAACTAGGGTTTTACATTAGGGTTAGCGTTTCAAACTAGTGTTTTACATTAGGGTTAGTGCTTCAAACTAGGGTTTTAAATTAGGGTTAATGCTTCAAACTATGGTTTTACATTAGGGTTAGGGTTTCAAACTAGGGTTTTACATTAGGGTTAGGGTTTCAAACTAGGGTTTTACATTTGGGTTAGGGTTACAAACTAGGGTTTTACATTAGGGTTAGGGTTTCAAACTAGGGTTTCAAATTAGGCTTAGGGTTTCAAACTAGGGTTTTACATTAGGGTTAGGGTTTCAAACAAGGGTTTTACATTAGGGTTAGGGTTTCAAACTAGGGTTTAACATTAGGGTTAGGGTTTCAAACTAGGGTTTTACATTAGGGTTAGGGTTACAAACTAGGGTTTAAAATTAGGATTAGGGTTTCAAACTAGTGTTTTACATTAGTGTTAGAGTTTCAAACAAGGGTTTTAAATTAGGGTTAGGGTTTCAAAACAGTCATTTTACATTAGGGTTAGGGTTACAAACTAGGGTTTTACATTAGGGTTAGGGTTTCAAACTAGGGTTTTACATTAGGGTTAGGGTTTCAAACTAGGGTTTCAAATTAGGCTTAGGGTTTCAAACTAGGGTTTTACATTAGGGTTAGGGTTTCAAACAAGGGTTTTACATTAGGGTTAGGGTTACAAACTAGGGTTTTACATTAGGGTTAGGGTTTCAAACTGGGGTTTAAAATTAGGGTTAGGGTTTCAAACAAGGGTTTTACATTAGGGTTAGGGTTTCAAACTAGGGTTTTACATTAGGGTTAGGGTTTCAAACTAGGGTTTTACATTAGAGTTAGGGTTACAAACTAGGGTTTTACATTAGGGTTAGGGTTTCAAACTAGGGTTTTACATTAGGGTTAGGGTTTTAAACTATGGTTTCAAATTAGATTTGGGGTTTCAAACTAGGGTTTTACATTAGGGTTAGCATTTCAAACTAGTGTTTTACATTAGGGTTAGTGCTTCAAACTAGGGTTTTACATTAGGGTTAATGCTTCAAACTATGGTTTTACATTAGGGTTAGGGTTTCAAATTAGGGTTTTACATTAGGGTTAGGGTTTCAAACTAGGGTTTTACATTTGGGTTAGGGTTACAAACTAGGGTTTTACATTAGGGTTAGGGTTTCAAACTAGGGTTTTACATTAGGGTTAGGGTTACAAACTAGGGTTTCAAATTAGGCTTAGGGTTTCAAACTAGGGTTTTACATTAGGGTTACGGTTTCAAACAAGGGTTTTACATTAGGGTTAGGGTTTCAAACTAGGGTTTAACATTAGGGTTAGGGTTTTAAACTAGGGTTTTACATTAGGGTTAGGGTTACAAACTAGGGTTTAAAATTAGGATTAGGGTTTCAAACCAGGGTTTTACATTAGGGTTAGAGTTTCAAACAAGGGTTTTACATTAGGGTTAGGGTTTCAAAACAGTCATTTTACATTAGATTTAGGGTTACAAACTAGGGTTTTACATTAGGGTTAGGGTTTCAAACTAGGGTTTCAAATTAGGTTTAGGGTTTCAAACTAGGGTTTTACATTAGGGTTAGGGTTTCAAACTAGGGTTTTACATTAGGGTTAGGGTTTCAAACTAGGGTTTCAAATTAGGCTTAGGGTTTCAAACTAGGGTTTTACATTAGGGTTAGGGTTTCAAACAAGGGTTTTACATTAGGGTTAGGGTTTCAAAACAGTCATTTTACATTAGGGTTAGGGTTACAAACTAGGGTTTTACATTAGGGTTAGGGTTTCAAACTAGGGTTTTACATTAGGGTTAGGGTTTCAAACTAGGGTTTTACATTAGGTTTAGGGTTTCAAACTAAGGTTTTACATTAGGGTTAGGGTTAAAAAACAGTGGTTAAAAATTAGGGTTAGGGTTTCACACTAGGGTTTTACATTAGGGTTAGGTTTTCAAACTAGGGTTTTACATTAGGGTTAGGGTTTCAAACAAGGGTTTTACATTAGGGTTAGGGTTTCAAAACAGTCATTTTACATTAGGGTTAGGGTTACAAACTAGGGTTTTACATTAGGGTTAGGGTTTCAAACTAGGGTTTCTAATTAGTGTTAGGGTTTCAAACTAGGGTTTCACATTAGCGTTAGGATTTCAAACTAGGGATTCAAATTAGGGTAAGGGTTTCAAACTAGGGTTTCAAATTAGGCTTAGGGTTTCAATCTAGGGTTTTGTTTTAGGGTTAGGGTTTCAAACAAGGGTTTTACATTAGGGTTAGGGTTTCAAACTAGGGTTTTACATTAGGTTTAGGGTTTCAAACTAGGGTTTTACATTAGGGTTAGGGTTACAAACTAGGGTTTTACATTAGGGTTAGGGTTTCAAACTAGGGTTTTAAATTAGGGTTAGGGTTTCAAACTAGGGTTTCAATTTAGGGTTAGGGTTTCAAACTAGGGTTTATCATTAGGGTTAGGGTTTCAAACTAGGGTTTTACATTAGGGTTAGGGTTTCAAACTAGGGCTTATAATTAGGGTTAGGGTTTCAAACTAGTGTTTTACATTAGGGTTAATGCTTCAAACTAGGGTTTTACATTAGGGTTGGGTTTCAAACTAGGGCTTTACATTTGGGTTAGGGTTACAAATAAGGGTTTTACATTAGGGTTAGGGTTTCAAACTAGGATTTTGCATTAGGGTTAGGGTTTCAAACTAGGGTTTTACATTAGGGTTACTGCTTCAAACTAGGGTTTTACATTAGGGTTTGGGTTTCAAACAAGGGTTTTACATTAGGGTTAGGGTTTCAAACTAGGGTTTCAAATTAGTGTTAGGGTTTCAAACTAGGGTTTTACATTAGGGTTAGGGTTACAAAGAAGGGGTTTTACATTAGGGTTAGTGCTTCAAACTAGGGTTTTACATTAGGGTTAATGCTTCAAACTAGGGTTTTACATTAGGGTTAGGGTTTCAAACTAGGGTTTTACATTAGTGTTAGGTTTTCAAACTAGGGTTTTACATTTGGGTTAGGGTACAAACTAGGGTTTTACATTAGGGTTAGGGTTTCAAACAAGGGTTTTACATTAGGGTTAGGGTTTCAAACTAGGGTTTAACATTAGGGTTAGGGTTTCAAACTAGGGTTTTACATTAGGGTTAGGGTTACAAACTAGGGTTCAACATTAGGATTAGGGTTTCAAACTAGGGTTTTACATTAGGGTTAGGGTTTCAAACTAGGGTTTCAAATTAGGCTTAGGGTTTCAATCTAGGGTTTTGTTTTAGGGTTAGGGTTTCAAACAAGGGTTTTACATTAGGGTTAGGGTTTCAAACTAGGGTTTTACATTAGGTTTAGGGTTTCAAACTAGGGTTTTACATTAGGGTTAGGGTTACAAACTAGGGTTTTACATTAGGGTTAGGGTTTAAAACTAGGGTTTCAAATTAGGCTTAGGGTTTCAATCTAGGGTTTTGTTTTAGGGTTAGGGTTTCAAACAAGGGTTTTACATTAGGGTTAGGGTTTCAAACTATTGTTTTACATTAGGGTTAGGGTTTCAAACTAGGGTTTTACATTAGAGTTAGGGTTACAAACTAGGGTTTTACATTAGGGTTAGGGTTTCAAACTAGGGTTTTACATTAGGGTTAGGGTTTCAAACTATGGTTTTACATTAGGGTTAGGGTAACAAACTAGGGTTTTACATTAGGGTTAGGGTTTCAAACTAGGGTTTTACCTTAGGGTTAGGGTTTCAAATTAGGGTTTAACATTAGGGTTAGCGTTTCAAACTAGTGTTTTACATTAGGGTTAATGCTTCAAACTAGGGTTTTACATTAGGGTTAGGGTTTTAAACTATGGTTTCAAATTAGATTTGGGGTTTCAAACTAGGGTTTTACATTAGAGTTAGCGTTTCAAACTAGTGTTTTGCATTAGGTTTAGGGTTTCAAACTAGGGTTTATCATTAGGGTTAGGGTTTCAAACTAGGGTTTTACATTAGGGTTAGGGTTCCAAACTAGGGTTTTACATTACGGTTAGGGTTTCAAACTAGGGTTTAACGTTAGGGTTAGGGTTTCAAACTAGGGTTTTACATTAGGGTTAATGCTTCAAACTAGGGTTTTACATTAGGGTTACGCTTTCAAACTAGGGTTTTACATTAGGGTTAGGGTTTCAAACTAGGGTTTCAAATTAGGGTTAGAGTTTCAAACTAGGGTTTTACATTAGGGTTACTGCTTCAAACTAGGGTTTTACATTAGGGTTAGGGTTTCAAACAAGGGTTTTACATTAGGGTTAGGGTTTCAAACTAGGGTTTAACATTAGGGTTAGGGTTCCAAACTAGGGTTTTACATTAGTGTTAAGGTTACAAACTAGGGTTTTACATTAGGGTTAGGGTTTCAAACTAGGGTTTCAAATTAGGGTTAGGGTTTCAAACTAGGGTTTCAAATTAGGGTTAGGGTTTTAAACTAGGGTTTATCATTAGGGTTAGGGTTTCAAACTAGGGTTTTACATTAGGGTTAGGGTTTCAAACTAGGCTTTCTAATTAGGGTTAGGGTTTTAAACTAGGGTTTATCATTAGGGTTAGGGTTTCAAACTAGTGTTTTACATTAGGGTTAGGTTTTCAAACTAGGGTTTCTAATTAGGGTTAGGGTTTCAAACTAGGGTTTTATATTAGGGTTAGGGTTTCAAACTAGGGTTTCAAATTAGGGTTAGGGTTTCAAACAAGGGTTTTACATTAGGGTTAGGGTTTCAAACAAGGGTTTTACATTAGGGTTAGGGTTTCAAAACAGGGGTTTTAAATTAGGGTTAGGGTTTCAAACTTGGGTTTTACATTAGGTTTAGGGTTTCAAACTAGGGTTTCAAATTAGGGTTTGGGTTTCAAATTGAGGTTTTACATTAGGATTAGGGTTACAAACTAGGGTTTTACATTAGGGTTAGGGTTTCAAACTAGGGTTTCAAATTAGGTTTGGGGTTTCAAACTAGGGTTTTACATTAGGGTTAGGGTTTCAAACTAGGGTTTTACATTAGGGTTAGGGTTTCAAAATAGGGTTTTACATTAGGGTTAGGGTTTCAAAATACGGTTTAACATTAGGGTTAGGGTTTCAAACTAGGGTTTTACATTAGGGTTAGGGTTACAAACTAGGGTTTTACATTAGGGTTAGGGTTTCAAACTAGGGTTTCACATTAGAGTTAGGATTTCAAACAGGGGTTTCAAATTAGTGTTAGGGTTTCAAACAAGGGTTTCAAATTAGGGTTAGGGTTTCAAACTAGGGTTTTACATTAGGGTTAGGGTTTCAAACTAGGGTTTAACATTCGGGTTAGGGTTTCAAACTAGGGTTTCAAATTAGGGTTAGGGTTACAAACAAGGGGTTTTACATTAGGGTTAGGGTTTCAAACTAGGGTTTTACATTAGGGTTAGGGTTTCAAACTCGGGTTTAAAATTAGGGTTAGGGTTTCAAACAAGGGTTTTACATTAGGGTTAGGGTTTCAAACTAGGGTTTTACATTAGGGTTAGGGTTTCAAACTAGGGTTTTACATTAGAGTTAGGGTTACAAACTAGGGTTTTACATTAGGGTTAGGGTTTCAAACTAGGGTTTTACATTAGGGTTAGGGTTTCAAACTATGGTTTTACATTAGGGTTAGGGTTACAAACTAGGGTTTTACATTAGGGTTAGGGTTTCAAACTAGGGTTTTACATTAGGGTTAGGATTTCAAACTGGGGTTTCAATTTAGTGTTAGGGTTTCAAACTAGGGTTTAACATTAGGGTTAATGCTTCAAACTAGGGTTTTACATTAGGGTTAGTGTTTCAAACTAGTGTTTTACATTAGGGTTAGTGCTTCAAACTAGGGTTTTACATTAGGGTTAGGGTTTCAAACTAGGGTTTTACATTAGGGTTAGGGTTTCAAACTAGGGTTTTACATTAGGGTTAGGGTTTCAAACTAGGGTTTTACATTTGGGTTAGGTTTACAAACTAGGGTTTTACATTTGGGTTAGGGTTACAAACTAGGGTTTTTTTATGAGGGTTAGGGTTTCAAACTAAGGTTTCACTTTAGAGTTAGGATTTCAAACAGGGGTTTCAAATTAGGGTTAGGGTTTCAAACTAGGGTTTTACATTAAGGTTTGGGTTTCAAACTAGGGTTTAACATTAGGGTTAGGGTTTCAAACTAGGGTTTCAAATTAGGGTTAGGGTTACAAACAAGGGGTTTTACATTAGGGTTAGGGTTTCAAACTAGGGTTTTACATTAGGGTTAGGGTTTCAAACTCTGGTTTAAAATAAGGGTTAGGGTTTCAAACTAGGGCTTTACATTAGGGTTAGTGTTTAAAACTAGGGTTTCAAATTAGGCTTAGGGTTTCAATCTAGGGTTTTGTTTTAGGTTTAGGGTTTCAAACAAGGGTTTTACATTAGGGTTAGGGTTTCAAACTATTGTTTTACATTAGGGTTAGGGTTTCAAACTAGGGTTTTACATTAGAGTTAGGGTTACAAACTAGGGTTTTACATTAGGGTTAGGGTTTCAAACTAGGGTTTTACATTAGGGTTAGGGTTTCAAACTATGGTTTTACATTAGGGTTAGGGTTACAAACTAGGGTTTCAAATTAGGGTAAGGGTTTCAAACTAGGGTTTCAAATTAGGCTTAGGGTTTCAATCTAGGGTTTTGTTTTAGGGTTAGGGTTTCAAACAAGTTTTTTACATTAGGGTTAGGGTTTCAAACTAGGGTTTTACATTAGGATTAGGGTTTCAAACTTGGGTTTTACATTAGGATTAGGGTTACAAACTAGGGTTTTACATTAGGGTTAGGGTTTCAAACTAGGGTTTTAAATTAGGGTTAGGGTTTCAAACTAGGGTTTCAATTTAGGGTTAGGGTTTCAAACTAGGGTTTATCATTAGGGTTAGGGTTTCAAACTAGGGTTTTACATTAGGGTTAGGGTTTCAAACTAGGGCTTATAATTAGGGTTAGGGTTTCAAACTAGTGTTTTACATTAGGGTTAATGCTTCAAACTAGGGTTTTACATTAGGGTTGGGTTTCAAACTAGGGCTTTACATTTGGGTTAGGGTTACAAACAAGGGTTTTACATTAGGGTTAGGGTTTCAAACTAGGGTTTTGCATTAGGGTTAGGGTTTCAAACTAGGGTTTATCATTAGGGTTCGGGTTTCAAACTAGGGTTTTACCTTAGGGTTAGGGTTTCAAACTAGGGTTTAACATTAGGGTTAGGGTTACAAACTAGGGTTTTACATTACGGTTAGGGTTTCAAACTAGGGTTTTACATTAGGGTAAGAGTTTCAAACTAGGGTTATAATTTAGGGTTATTGCTTCAAACTAGGGTTTTACATTAGGGTTAGGGTTTCAAACTATGGTTTTACATTAGGGTTAGGGTTTCAAACTATGGTTTTACATTAGGGTTAGGGTTACAAACTAGGGTTTTACATTAGGGTTAGGGTTTCAAACTAGGGTTTTACCTTAGGGTTAGGGTTTCAAACTAGGGTTTAAAATTAGGGTTAGGGTTTCAAACTAGGGTTTATCATTAGGGTTAGGGTTTCAAACTAGGGTTTTACATTAGGGTTAGGGTTTCAAATTAGGGTTTAACATTAGGGTTAGCGTTTCAAACTAGTGTTTTACATTAGGGTTAATGCTTCAAACTAGGGTTTTACATTAGGTTTAGGGTTTTAAACTATGGTTTCAAATTAGATTTGGGGTTTCAAACTAGGGTTTTACATTAGGGTTAGCGTTTCAAACTAGTGTTTTACATTAGGGTTAGTGCTTCAAACTAGGGTTTTACATTAGGGTTAGGGTTTCAAACTAGGGTTTTACATTTGCGTTAGGGTTTCAAACTAGGGTTTTACATTAGGGTTAGTGTTTCAAACTAGGGTTTTACATTAGGGTTAGGTTTTCAAACTAGGGTTTCAAATTAGGGTTAGGGTTTCAAACTAGGGTTTTACATTAAGGTTTGGGTTTCAAACTAGGGTTTAACATTAGGGTTAGGGTTTCAAACTAGGGTTTCAAATTAGGGTTAGGGTTACAAACTAGGGTTTTACATTAGGGTTACGGTTTCAAACTAGGGTTTCAAATTAGGGTTATGGTTTCAAACTAGGGTTTTACATTAGGGTTAGGGTTACAAACTAGGGTTTTACATTAGGGTTACGGTTTCAAACTAGGGTTACAAATTAGGGTTAGGGTTTCAAACTAGGGTTTTACATTAGGTTTAGGGTTTTAAACTATGGTTTCAAATTAGATTTGGGGTTTCAAACTAGGGTTTTACATTAGGGTTAGCGTTTCAAACTAGTGTTTTACATTAGGGTTAGTGCTTCAAACTAGGGTTTTACATTAGGGTTAGGGTTTCAAACTAGGGTTTTACATTAGCGTTAGGGTTTCAAACTAGGGTTTTACATTAGGGTTAGGGTTACAAACTAGGGTTTTACATTAGGGTTAGGGTTTCAAACTAGGGTTTTACAGTAGGGTTAGGGTTTCAAACTAGGGTTTCAATTTAGGGTTAGGGTTTCAAACTAGGGTTTAACATTTGGGTTAGGGTTTCAAACTAGGGTTTTACATTAGGGTTAATGCTTCAAACTAGGGTTTTAAATTAGGGTTAGGGTTTCAAACTAGGGTTTCAATTTAGGGTTAGGGTTTCAAACTAGGGTTTATCATTAGGGTTAGGGTTTCAAACTAGGGTTTTACATTAGGGTTAGGGTTTCAAACTAGGGCTTATAATTAGGGTTAGGGTTTCAAACTAGTGTTTTACATTAGGGTTAATGCTTCAAACTAGGGTTTTACATTAGGGTTGGGTTTCAAACTAGGGCTTTACATTTGGGTTAGGGTTACAAACAAGGGTTTTACATTAGGGTTAGGGTTTCAAACTAGGGTTTTGCATTAGGGTTAGGGTTTCAAACTAGGGTTTATCATTAGGGTTCGGGTTTCAAACTAGGGTTTTACCTTAGGGTTAGGGTTTCAAACTAGGGTTTAACATTAGGGTTAGGGTTACAAACTAGGGTTTTACATTACGGTTAGGGTTTCAAACTAGGGTTTTACATTAGGGTTAGGGTTTCAAATTAGGGTTTTACATTAGGTTTAGGGTTTTAAACTATGGTTTCAAATTAGATTTGGGGTTTCAAACTAGGGTTTTACATTAGGGTTAGCGTTTCAAACTACTGTTTTACATTAGGGTTAGTGCTTCAAACTAGGGTTTTACATTAGGGTTAGGGTTTCAAACTAGGGTTTTACATTAGCGTTAGGGTTTCAAACTAGGGTTTTACATTAGGGTTAGGGTTACAAACTAGGGTTTTACATTAGGGTTAGGGTTTCAAACTAGGGTTTTACATTAGGGTTAGGGTTTGAAACTAGGGTTTCAATTTAGGGTTAGGGTTTCAAACTAGGGTTTAACATTTGGGTTAGGGTTTCAAACTAGGGTTTTACATTAGGGTTAATGCTTCAAACTAGGGTTTTACATTAGGGTTAGGGTTTCAAACTAGGGTTTTACATTAGGGTTAGGGTTTCAAACTAGGGTTTTACATTTGGGTTAGGGTTACAAACTAGGGTTTTACATTAGGGTTAGGGTTTCAAATTAGGCTTAGTGTTTCAAACTAGGGTTTTACATTAGGGTTAGGGTTTCAAACAAGGGATTTACATTAGGGTTAGGGTTTCAAACTAGGGTTTAACATTAGGGTTAGGGTTTCAAACTAGGCTTTAACATTAGGGTTAGGGTTTCAAACTAGGGTTTTACATTAGGGTTAGGGTTTCAAACAAGGGTTTTACATTAGGGTTAGGGTTTATAACTAGGGTTTCAAATTAGGGTTAGGGTTTCAAACTTGGGTTTTACATTAGGGTTAGGGTTTCAAACTAGGGTTTTACATTAGGGTTAGGGTTTCACACTAAGGTTTTACATTAGGGTTAGGGTTACAAACTAGGGTTTTACATTAGTGTTAGGGTTTCAAACTGGGGTTTCAATTTAGTGTTAGGGTTTCAAACTAGGGTTTAACATTAGGGTTAATGCTTCAAACTAGGGTTTTACATTAGGGTTAGCGTTTCAAACTAGTGTTTTACATTAGGGTTAGTGCTTCAAACTATGGTTTTACATTCGGGTTAGGGTTTCAAACTAGGGTTTTACATTAGGGTTAGGGTTTCAAACTAGGGTTTTACATTAGGGTTAGGGTTTCAAACTAGGGTTTCAATTTAGGGTTCGGGTTTCAAACTAGGGTTTATCATTAGGGTTAGGGTTTCAAACTCGGGTTTAACATTAGGGTTAGGGTTACAAACTAGGATTTAACATTAGGGTTAGGGTTACAAACTATGGTTTTTTATGAGGGTTAGGTTTTCAAACTAAGGTTTCAAATTAGAGTTAGGTTTTCAAACAGGGGTTTCAAATTAGGGTTAGGGTTTCAAACAAGGGTTTAAAATTAGGGATAGGGTTTCAAACTAGGGTTTTACATTAGGGTTAGGGTTTCAATTTAGGGTTTAACATTAGGGTTAGGGTTTCAAACTAGGGTTTCAAATTAGGGTTAGGGTTACAAACAAGGGGTTTTACATTAGGGTTAGGATTTCAAATTAGGGTTATGGTTTCAAACTAGGGTTTTACATTAGGGTTAGGGTTTCAAACTAGGGTTTAACATTAGGGTTAGGGTTTCAAACTAGGGTTTTACATTAGGGTTAGGGTTTCAAACTAGGGTTTAACATTAGGGTTAGGGTTTCAAACTAGGGTTTCAAATTAGGGTTAGGGTTACAAACAAGGGGTTTTACATTAGGGTTAGGGTTTCAAACTAGGGTTTTACATTAGGGTTAGGGTTTCAAACTCGGGTTTAAAATTAGGGTTAGGGTTTCAAACAAGGGTTTTACATTAGGGTTAGGGTTTCAAACTAGGGTTTTACATTAGGGTTAGGGTTTCAAACTAGGGTTTTACATTAGAGTTAGGGTTACAAACTAGGGTTTTACATTAGGGTTAGGGTTTCAAACTAGGGTTTTACATTAGGGTTAGGGTTTCAAACTATGGTTTTACATTAGGGTTAGGGTTACAAACTAGGGTTTTACATTAGGGTTAGGGTTTCAAACTAGGGTTTTACCTTAGGGTTAGGGTTTCAAACTAGGGTTTAAATTTAGGGTTAGTGTTTCAAACTAGGGTTTATCATTAGGGTTAGGGTTTCAAACTAGGGTTTTACATTAGGGTTAGGGTTTCAAATTAGGGTTTAACATTAGGGTTAGCGTTTCAAACTAGTGTTTTACATTAGGGTTAATGCTTCAAACTAGGGTTTTACATTAGGGTTAGGGTTTTAAACTATGGTTTCAAATTAGATTTGGGGTTTCAAACTAGGGTTTTACATTAGGGTTAGCGTTTCAAACTAGTGTTTTACATTAGGGTTAGTGCTTCAAACTAGGGTTTTAAATTAGGGTTAATGCTTCAAACTATGGTTTTACATTAGGGTTAGGGTTTCAAACTAGGGTTTTACATTAGGGTTAGGGTTTCAAACTAGGGTTTTACATTTGGGTTAGGGTTACAAACTAGGGTTTTACATTAGGGTTAGGGTTTCAAACTAGGGTTTCAAATTAGGCTTAGGGTTTCAAACTAGGGTTTTACATTAGGGTTAGGGTTTCAAACAAGGGTTTTACATTAGGGTTAGGGTTTCAAACTAGGGTTTAACATTAGGGTTAGGGTTTCAAACTAGGGTTTTACATTAGGGTTAGGGTTACAAACTAGGGTTTAAAATTAGGATTAGGGTTTCAAACTAGGGTTTTACATTAGTGTTAGAGTTTCAAACAAGGGTTTTAAATTAGGGTTAGGGTTTCAAAACAGTCATTTTACATTAGGGTTAGGGTTACAAACTAGGGTTTTACATTAGGGTTAGGGTTTCAAACTAGGGTTTTACATTAGGGTTAGGGTTTCAAACTAGGGTTTCAAATTAGGCTTAGGGTTTCAAACTAGGGTTTTACATTAGGGTTAGGGTTTCAAACAAGGGTTTTACATTAGGGTTAGGGTTACAAACTAGGGTTTTACATTAGGGTTAGGGTTTCAAACTGGGGTTTAAAATTAGGGTTAGGGTTTCAAACAAGGGTTTTACATTAGGGTTAGGGTTTCAAACTAGGGTTTTACATTAGGGTTAGGGTTTCAAACTAGGGTTTTACATTAGAGTTAGGGTTACAAACTAGGGTTTTACATTAGGGTTAGGGTTTCAAACTAGGGTTTTACATTAGGGTTAGGGTTTTAAACTATGGTTTCAAATTAGATTTGGGGTTTCAAACTAGGGTTTTACATTAGGGTTAGCATTTCAAACTAGTGTTTTACATTAGGGTTAGTGCTTCAAACTAGGGTTTTACATTAGGGTTAATGCTTCAAACTATGGTTTTACATTAGGGTTAGGGTTTCAAATTAGGGTTTTACATTAGGGTTAGGGTTTCAAACTAGGGTTTTACATTTGGGTTAGGGTTACAAACTAGGGTTTTACATTAGGGTTAGGGTTTCAAACTAGGGTTTTACATTAGGGTTAGGGTTACAAACTAGGGTTTCAAATTAGGCTTAGGGTTTCAAACTAGGGTTTTACATTAGGGTTACGGTTTCAAACAAGGGTTTTACATTAGGGTTAGGGTTTCAAACTAGGGTTTAACATTAGGGTTAGGGTTTTAAACTAGGGTTTTACATTAGGGTTAGGGTTACAAACTAGGGTTTAAAATTAGGATTAGGGTTTCAAACTAGGGTTTTACATTAGGGTTAGAGTTTCAAACAAGGGTTTTACATTAGGGTTAGGGTTTCAAAACAGTCATTTTACATTAGATTTAGGGTTACAAACTAGGGTTTTACATTAGGGTTAGGGTTTCAAACTAGGGTTTTACATTAGGGTTAATGCTTCAAACTATGGTTTTACATTAGGGTTAGGGTTTCAAATTAGGGTTTTACATTAGGGTTAGGGTTTCAAACTAGGGTTTTACATTTGGGTTAGGGTTACAAACTAGGGTTTTACATTAGGGTTAGGGTTTCAAACTAGGGTTTTACATTAGGGCTAGGGTTACAAACTAGGGTTTCAAATTAGGCTTAGGGTTTCAAACTAGGGTTTTACATTAGGGTTACGGTTTCAAACAAGGGTTTTACATTAGGGTTAGGGTTTCAAACTAGGGTTTAACATTAGGGTTAGGGTTTTAAACTAGGGTTTTACATTAGGGTTAGGGTTACAAACTAGGGTTTAAAATTAGGATTAGGGTTTCAAACTAGGGTTTTACATTAGGGTTAGAGTTTCAAACAAGGGTTTTACATTAGGGTTAGGGTTTCAAACTAGGGTTTCAAATTAGGCTTAGGGTTTCAAACTAGGGTTTTACATTAGGGTTACGGTTTCAAACAAGGGTTTTACATTAGGGTTAGGGTTTCAAAACAGTCATTTTACATTAGGGTTAGGGTTACAAACTAGGGTTTTACATTAGGGTTAGGGTTTCAAACTAGGGTTTTACATTAGGGTTAGGGTTTCAAACTAGGGTTTTACATTAGGTTTAGGGTTTCAAACTAGGGTTTTACATTAGGGTTAGGGTTAAAAAACAGTGGTTAAAAATTAGGGTTAGGGTTTCACACTAGGGTTTTACATTAGGGTTAGGTTTTCAAACTAGGGTTTTACATTAGGGTTAGGGTTTCAAACAAGGGTTTTACATTAGGGTTAGGGTTTCAAAACAGTCATTTTACATTAGGGTTATGGTTACAAACTAGGGTTTTACATTAGGGTTAGGGTTTCAAACTAGGGTTTCTAATTAGGGTTAGGGTTTCAAACTAGGGTTTCACATTAGCGTTAGGATTTCAAACTAGGGATTCAAATTAGGGTAAGGGTTTCAAACTAGGGTTTCAAATTAGGCTTAGGGTTTCAATCTAGGGTTTTGTTTTAGGGTTAGGGTTTCAAACAAGGGTTTTACATTAGGGTTAGGGTTTCAAACTAGGGTTTTACATTAGGTTTAGGGTTTCAAACTAGGGTTTTACATTAGGATTAGGGTTACAAACTAGGGTTTTACATTAGGGTTAGGGTTTCAAACTAGGGTTTTAAATTAGGGTTAGGGTTTCAAACTAGGGTTTCAATTTAGGGTTAGGGTTTCAAACTAGGGTTTATCATTAGGGTTAGGGTTTCAAACTAGGGTTTTACATTAGGGTTAGGGTTTCAAACTAGGGCTTATAATTAGGGTTAGGGTTTCAAACTAGTGTTTTACATTAGGGTTAATGCTTCAAACTAGGGTTTTACATTAGGGTTGGGTTTCAAACTAGGGCTTTACATTTGGGTTAGGGTTACAAACAAGGGTTTTACATTAGGGTTAGGGTTTCAAACTAGGGTTTTGCATTAGGGTTAGGGTTTCAAACTAGGGTTTTACATTAGGGTTAGGGTTTCAAACTAGGGTTTAACATTAGGGTTAGGGTTTCAAACTAGGGTTTCACATTAGGGTTAGGGTTTCAAACTATGGTTTTACATTAGGGTTAGGGTTACAAACTAGGGTTTTACATTAGGGTTAGGATTTCAAACAGGGGTTTCAAATTAGGGTTAGGGTTTCAAACTAGGGTTTTACATTAGGGTTAGGGTTTCAAACTAGGGTTTAACATTAGGGTTAGGGTTTCAAACTAGGGTTTCACATTAGGGTAAGAGTTTCAAACTAGGGTTATAATTTAGGGTTATTGCTTCAAACTAGGGTTTTACATTAGGGTTAGGGTTTCAAACTATGGTTTTACATTAGGGTTAGGGTTACAAACTAGGGTTTTACATTAGGGTTAGGATTTCAAACAGGGGTTTCAAATTAGGGTTAGGGTTTCAAACTAGGGTTTTACATTAGGGTTAGGGTTTCAAACTAGGGTTTAACATTAGGGTTAGGGTTTCAAACTAGGGTTTCACATTAGGGTTAGGGTTTCAAAATAGGGTTTAACATTAGGGTTAGGGTTTCAAACTAGGGTTTCAAATTAGGGTTAGGGTTGCAAACTAGGGTTTTACATTAGCGCTAGGGTTTCAAACTCGGGTTTCAAATTAGGGGTAGGGTTTCAAACTAGGGTTTTACATTACGGTTAGGGTTTCAAACTAGGGTTTAACGTTAGGGTTAGGGTTTCAAACTAGGGTTTTACATTAGGGTTAGGGTTTCAAACTAGGGTTTCAAATTAGGGTTAGGGTTTCAAACTAGGGTTTTACATTAGGGTTAGGGTTTCAAACTAGTGTTTAACATTAGGGTTAGGGTTTCAAACTAGTGTTTTACTTTAGGGTTAATGCTTCAAACTAGGGTTTTACATCAGGGTTAGCGTTTCAAACTAGGGTTTTACATTATGGTTAGTGTTTCAAACTAGGGTTTTACATTTGGGTTAGGTTTACAAACTAAGGTTTTACATTAGGGTTAGGGTTTCAAACTAGGGTTTCACATTAGAGTTAGGATTTCAAACAGGGGTTTCAAATTAGGGTTAGGGTTTCAAACTAGGGTTTTACATTAGGGTTAGGGTTTCAAACTAGGGTTTAACATTAGGGTTAGGGTTTCAAACTAGGGTTTCAAATTAGGGTTAGGGTTACAAACAAGGGGTTTTACATTAGGGTTAGGGTTTCAAACTAGGGTTTCAAATTAGGGTTAGGATTTCAAACTAGGGTTTTACATTAGGGTTAGGGTTTCAAACTAGGGTTTAACATTAGGGTTAGGGTTTCAAACTAGGGTTTCAAATTAGGGTTAGGGTTAAAAACAAGGGGTTTTACATTAGGGTTAGTGTTTCAAACTAGGGTTTTACATTAGGGTTAGGGTTTCAAACTCGGGTTTAAAATTAGGGTTAGGGTTTCAAACAAGGGTTTTACATTAGGGTTAGGGTTTCAAACTAGGGTTTTACATTAGGGTTAGGGTTTCAAACAAGGGTTTTACATTAGAGTTAGGGTTACAAACTAGGGTTTTACATTAGGGTTAGGGTTTCAAACTAGGGTTTTACATTAGGGTTAGGGTTACAAACTAAGGTTTTACATTAGGGTTAGGGTTTCAAACTAGGGTTTTAGATTAGGGTTAGGGTTTCAAACTGGGGTTTCAATTTAGTGTTAGGGTTTCAAACTAGGGTTTAACATTAGGGTTAATGCTTCAAACTAGGGTTTTACATTAGGGTTAGTGTTTCAAACTAGTGTTTTACATTAGGGTTAGTGCTTCAAACTAGGGTTTTACATTAGGGTTAGGGTTTCAAACTAGGGTTTTACATTAGGGTTAGGGTTTCAAACTAGGGTTTTACATTAGGGTTAGGGTTTCAAACTAGGGTTTTACATTAGGGTTAGGGTTTCAAACTAGGTTTTTACATTAGGGTTAGTGTTTCAAACTAGGGTTTTACATTTGGGTTAGGGTTACAAACTAGGGTTTTTTATGAGGGTTAGGGTTTCAAACTAAGGTTTCACATTAGAGTTAGGATTTCAAACAGGGGTTTCAAATTAGGGTTAGGGTTTCAAACTAGGGTTTTACATTAAGGTTTGGGTTTCAAACTAGGGTTTAACATTAGGGTTAGGGTTTCAAACTAGGGTTTCAAATTAGGGTTAGGGTTACAAACAAGGGGTTTTACATTAGGGTTAGGGTTTCAAACTAGGGTTTTACATTAGGGTTAGGGTTTCAAACTCGGGTTTAAAATAAGGGTTAGGGTTTCAAACTAGGGCTTTACATTAGGGTTAGGGTTACAAACTAGGGTTTTACATTAGGGTTAGGGTTTCAAACTAGGGTTTTACATTAGGGTTAGGGTTTCAAACTAGGGTTTCAATTTAGGGTTAGGGTTTCAAACTAGGGTTTAACATTTGGGTTAGGATTTCAAACTAGGGTTTTACATTAGGGTTAATGCTTCAAACTAGGGTTTTACATTAGGGTTAGGGTTTCAAACTAGGGTTTTACATTAGGGTTAGGGTTTCAAACTAGGGTTTAACATTTGGGTTAGGGTTTCAAACTAGGGTTTTACATTAGGGTTAATGCTTCAAACTAGGGTTTTACATTAGGGTTAGGGTTTCAAACTAGGGTTTTACATTAGGGTTAGGGTTTCAAACTAGGGTTTTACATTTGGGTTAGGGTTACAAACTAGGGTTTTACATTAGGGTTAGGGTTTCAAATTAGGCTTAGTGTTTCAAACTAGGGTTTTACATTAGGGTTAGGGTTTCAAACAAGGGATTTACATTAGGGTTAGGGTTTCAAACTAGGGTTTAACATTAGGGTTAGGGTTTCAAACTAGGCTTTAACATTAGGGTTAGGGTTTCAAACTAGGGTTTTACATTAGGGTTAGGGTTTCAAACAAGGGTTTTACATTAGGGTTAGGGTTTATAACTAGGGTTTCAAATTAGGGTTAGGGTTTCAAACTTGGGTTTTACATTAGGGTTAGGGTTTCAAACTAGGGTTTTACATTAGGGTTAGGGTTTCACACTAAGGTTTTACATTAGGGTTAGGGTTACAAACTAGGGTTTTACATTAGTGTTAGGGTTTCAAACTGGGGTTTCAATTTAGTGTTAGGGTTTCAAACTAGGGTTTAACATTAGGGTTAATGCTTCAAACTAGGGTTTTACATTAGGGTTAGCGTTTCAAACTAGTGTTTTACATTAGGGTTAGTGCTTCAAACTATGGTTTTACATTCGGGTTAGGGTTTCAAACTAGGGTTTTACATTAGGGTTAGGGTTTCAAACTAGGGTTTTACATTAGGGTTAGGGTTTCAAACTAGGGTTTCAATTTAGGGTTCGGGTTTCAAACTAGGGTTTATCATTAGGGTTAGGGTTTCAAACTCGGGTTTAACATTAGGGTTAGGGTTACAAACTAGGATTTAACATTAGGGTTAGGGTTACAAACTATGGTTTTTTATGAGGGTTAGGTTTTCAAACTAAGGTTTCAAATTAGAGTTAGGTTTTCAAACAGGGGTTTCAAATTAGGGTTAGGGTTTCAAACAAGGGTTTAAAATTAGGGATAGGGTTTCAAACTAGGGTTTTACATTAGGGTTAGGGTTTCAATTTAGGGTTTAACATTAGGGTTAGGGTTTCAAACTAGGGTTTCAAATTAGGGTTAGGGTTACAAACAAGGGGTTTTACATTAGGGTTAGGATTTCAAATTAGGGTTATGGTTTCAAACTAGGGTTTTACATTAGGGTTAGGGTTTCAAACTAGGGTTTAACATTAGGGTTAGGGTTTCAAACTAGGGTTTTACATTAGGGTTAGGGTTTCAAACTAGGGTTTAACATTAGGGTTAGGGTTTCAAACTAGGGTTTCAAATTAGGGTTAGGGTTACAAACAAGGGGTTTTACATTAGGGTTAGGGTTTCAAACTAGGGTTTTACATTAGGGTTAGGGTTTCAAACTCGGGTTTAAAATTAGGGTTAGGGTTTCAAACAAGGGTTTTACATTAGGGTTAGGGTTTCAAACTAGGGTTTTACATTAGGGTTAGGGTTTCAAACTAGGGTTTTACATTAGAGTTAGGGTTACAAACTAGGGTTTTACATTAGGGTTAGGGTTTCAAACTAGGGTTTTACATTAGGGTTAGGGTTTCAAACTATGGTTTTACATTAGGGTTAGGGTTACAAACTAGGGTTTTACATTAGGGTTAGGGTTTCAAACTAGGGTTTTACCTTAGGGTTAGGGTTTCAAACTAGGGTTTAAATTTAGGGTTAGTGTTTCAAACTAGGGTTTATCATTAGGGTTAGGGTTTCAAACTAGGGTTTTACATTAGGGTTAGGGTTTCAAATTAGGGTTTAACATTAGGGTTAGCGTTTCAAACTAGTGTTTTACATTAGGGTTAATGCTTCAAACTAGGGTTTTACATTAGGGTTAGGGTTTTAAACTATGGTTTCAAATTAGATTTGGGGTTTCAAACTAGGGTTTTACATTAGGGTTAGCGTTTCAAACTAGTGTTTTACATTAGGGTTAGTGCTTCAAACTAGGGTTTTAAATTAGGGTTAATGCTTCAAACTATGGTTTTACATTAGGGTTAGGGTTTCAAACTAGGGTTTTACATTAGGGTTAGGGTTTCAAACTAGGGTTTTACATTTGGGTTAGGGTTACAAACTAGGGTTTTACATTAGGGTTAGGGTTTCAAACTAGGGTTTCAAATTAGGCTTAGGGTTTCAAACTAGGGTTTTACATTAGGGTTAGGGTTTCAAACAAGGGTTTTACATTAGGGTTAGGGTTTCAAACTAGGGTTTAACATTAGGGTTAGGGTTTCAAACTAGGGTTTTACATTAGGGTTAGGGTTACAAACTAGGGTTTAAAATTAGGATTAGGGTTTCAAACTAGGGTTTTACATTAGTGTTAGAGTTTCAAACAAGGGTTTTAAATTAGGGTTAGGGTTTCAAAACAGTCATTTTACATTAGGGTTAGGGTTACAAACTAGGGTTTTACATTAGGGTTAGGGTTTCAAACTAGGGTTTTACATTAGGGTTAGGGTTTCAAACTAGGGTTTCAAATTAGGCTTAGGGTTTCAAACTAGGGTTTTACATTAGGGTTAGGGTTTCAAACAAGGGTTTTACATTAGGGTTAGGGTTACAAACTAGGGTTTTACATTAGGGTTAGGGTTTCAAACTGGGGTTTAAAATTAGGGTTAGGGTTTCAAACAAGGGTTTTACATTAGGGTTAGGGTTTCAAACTAGGGTTTTACATTAGGGTTAGGGTTTCAAACTAGGGTTTTACATTAGAGTTAGGGTTACAAACTAGGGTTTTACATTAGGGTTAGGGTTTCAAACTAGGGTTTTACATTAGGGTTAGGGTTTTAAACTATGGTTTCAAATTAGATTTGGGGTTTCAAACTAGGGTTTTACATTAGGGTTAGCATTTCAAACTAGTGTTTTACATTAGGGTTAGTGCTTCAAACTAGGGTTTTACATTAGGGTTAATGCTTCAAACTATGGTTTTACATTAGGGTTAGGGTTTCAAATTAGGGTTTTACATTAGGGTTAGGGTTTCAAACTAGGGTTTTACATTTGGGTTAGGGTTACAAACTAGGGTTTTACATTAGGGTTAGGGTTTCAAACTAGGGTTTTACATTAGGGTTAGGGTTACAAACTAGGGTTTCAAATTAGGCTTAGGGTTTCAAACTAGGGTTTTACATTAGGGTTACGGTTTCAAACAAGGGTTTTACATTAGGGTTAGGGTTTCAAACTAGGGTTTAACATTAGGGTTAGGGTTTTAAACTAGGGTTTTACATTAGGGTTAGGGTTACAAACTAGGGTTTAAAATTAGGATTAGGGTTTCAAACTAGGGTTTTACATTAGGGTTAGAGTTTCAAACAAGGGTTTTACATTAGGGTTAGGGTTTCAAAACAGTCATTTTACATTAGATTTAGGGTTACAAACTAGGGTTTTACATTAGGGTTAGGGTTTCAAACTAGGGTTTTACATTAGGGTTAATGCTTCAAACTATGGTTTTACATTAGGGTTAGGGTTTCAAATTAGGGTTTTACATTAGGGTTAGGGTTTCAAACTAGGGTTTTACATTTGGGTTAGGGTTACAAACTAGGGTTTTACATTAGGGTTAGGGTTTCAAACTAGGGTTTTACATTAGGGTTAGGGTTACAAACTAGGGTTTCAAATTAGGCTTAGGGTTTCAAACTAGGGTTTTACATTAGGGTTACGGTTTCAAACAAGGGTTTTACATTAGGGTTAGGGTTTCAAACTAGGGTTTAACATTAGGGTTAGGGTTTTAAACTAGGGTTTTACATTAGGGTTAGGGTTACAAACTAGGGTTTAAAATTAGGATTAGGGTTTCAAACTAGGGTTTTACATTAGGGTTAGAGTTTCAAACAAGGGTTTTACATTAGGGTTAGGGTTTCAAACTAGGGTTTCAAATTAGGCTTAGGGTTTCAAACTAGGGTTTTACATTAGGGTTACGGTTTCAAACAAGGGTTTTACATTAGGGTTAGGGTTTCAAAACAGTCATTTTACATTAGGGTTAGGGTTACAAACTAGGGTTTTACATTAGGGTTAGGGTTTCAAACTAGGGTTTTACATTAGGGTTAGGGTTTCAAACTAGGGTTTTACATTAGGTTTAGGGTTTCAAACTAGGGTTTTACATTAGGGTTAGGGTTAAAAAACAGTGGTTAAAAATTAGGGTTAGGGTTTCACACTAGGGTTTTACATTAGGGTTAGGTTTTCAAACTAGGGTTTTACATTAGGGTTAGGGTTTCAAACAAGGGTTTTACATTAGGGTTAGGGTTTCAAAACAGTCATTTTACATTAGGGTTAGGGTTACAAACTAGGGTTTTACATTAGGGTTAGGGTTTCAAACTAGGGTTTCTAATTAGGGTTAGGGTTTCAAACTAGGGTTTCACATTAGCGTTAGGAAATCAAACTAGGGATTCAAATTAGGGTAAGGGTTTCAAACTAGGGTTTCAAATTAGGCTTAGGGTTTCAATCTAGGGTTTTGTTTTAGGGTTAGGGTTTCAAACAAGGGTTTTACATTAGGGTTAGGGTTTCAAACTAGGGTTTTACATTAGGTTTAGGGTTTCAAACTAGGGTTTTACATTAGGATTAGGGTTACAAACTAGGGTTTTACATTAGGGTTAGGGTTTCAAACTAGGGTTTTAAATTAGGGTTAGGGTTTCAAACTAGGGTTTCAATTTAGGGTTAGGGTTTCAAACTAGGGTTTATCATTAGGGTTAGGGTTTCAAACTAGGGTTTTACATTAGGGTTAGGGTTTCAAACTAGGGCTTATAATTAGGGTTAGGGTTTCAAACTAGTGTTTTACATTAGGGTTAATGCTTCAAACTAGGGTTTTACATTAGGGTTGGGTTTCAAACTAGGGCTTTACATTTGGGTTAGGGTTACAAACAAGGGTTTTACATTAGGGTTAGGGTTTCAAACTAGGGTTTTGCATTAGGGTTAGGGTTTCAAACTAGGGTTTTACATTAGGGTTAGGGTTTCAAACTAGGGTTTAACATTAGGGTTAGGGTTTCAAACTAGGGTTTCACATTAGGGTTAGGGTTTCAAACTATGGTTTTACATTAGGGTTAGGGTTACAAACTAGGGTTTTACATTAGGGTTAGGATTTCAAACAGGGGTTTCAAATTAGGGTTAGGGTTTCAAACTAGGGTTTTACATTAGGGTTAGGGTTTCAAACTAGGGTTTAACATTAGGGTTAGGGTTTCAAACTAGGGTTTCACATTAGGGTAAGAGTTTCAAACTAGGGTTATAATTTAGGGTTATTGCTTCAAACTAGGGTTTTACATTAGGGTTAGGGTTTCAAACTATGGTTTTACATTAGGGTTAGGGTTACAAACTAGGGTTTTACATTAGGGTTAGGATTTCAAACAGGGGTTTCAAATTAGGGTTAGGGTTTCAAACTAGGGTTTTACATTAGGGTTAGGGTTTCAAACTAGGGTTTAACATTAGGGTTAGGGTTTCAAACTAGGGTTTCACATTAGGGTTAGGGTTTCAAAATAGGGTTTAACATTAGGGTTAGGGTTTCAAACTAGGGTTTCAAATTAGGGTTAGGGTTGCAAACTAGGGTTTTACATTAGCGCTAGGGTTTCAAACTCGGGTTTCAAATTAGGGGTAGGGTTTCAAACTAGGGTTTTACATTACGGTTAGGGTTTCAAACTAGGGTTTTACGTTAGGGTTAGGGTTTCAAACTAGGGTTTTACATTAGGGTTAGGGTTTCAAACTAGGGTTTCAAATTAGGGTTAGGGTTTCAAACTAGGGTTTTACATTAGGGTTAGGGTTTCAAACTAGGGTTTTACATCAGGGTTAGCGTTTCAAACTAGGGTTTTACATTATGGTTAGTGTTTCAAACTAGGGTTTTACATTTGGGTTAGGTTTACAAACTAAGGTTTTACATTAGGGTTAGGGTTTCAAACTAGGGTTTCACATTAGAGTTAGGATTTCAAACAGGGGTTTCAAATTAGGGTTAGGGTTTCAAACTAGGGTTTTACATTAGGGTTAGGGTTTCAAACTAGGGTTTAACATTAGGGTTAGGGTTTCAAACTAGGGTTTCAAATTAGGGTTAGGGTTACAAACAAGGGGTTTTACATTAGGGTTAGGGTTTCAAACTAGGGTTTCAAATTAGGGTTAGGATTTCAAACTAGGGTTTTACATTAGGGTTAGGGTTTCAAACTAGGGTTTAACATTAGGGTTAGGGTTTCAAACTAGGGTTTCAAATTAGGGTTAGGGTTAAAAACAAGGGGTTTTACATTAGGGTTAGTGTTTCAAACTAGGGTTTTACATTAGGGTTAGGGTTTCAAACTCGGGTTTAAAATTAGGGTTAGGGTTTCAAACAAGGGTTTTACATTAGGGTTAGGGTTTCAAACTAGGGTTTTACATTAGGGTTAGGGTTTCAAACAAGGGTTTTACATTAGAGTTAGGGTTACAAACTAGGGTTTTACATTAGGGTTAGGGTTTCAAACTAGGGTTTTACATTAGGGTTAGGGTTTCAAACTATGGTTTTACATTAGGGTTAGGGTTACAAACTAAGGTTTTACATTAGGGTTAGGGTTTCAAACTAGGGTTTTAGATTAGGGTTAGGGTTTCAAACTGGGGTTTCAATTTAGTGTTAGGGTTTCAAACTAGGGTTTAACATTAGGGTTAATGCTTCAAACTAGGGTTTTACATTAGGGTTAGTGTTTCAAACTAGTGTTTTACATTAGGGTTAGTGCTTCAAACTAGGGTTTTACATTAGGGTTAGGGTTTCAAACTAGGGTTTTACATTAGGGTTAGGGTTTCAAACTAGGGTTTTACATTAGGGTTAGGGTTTCAAACTAGGGTTTTACATTAGGGTTAGGGTTTCAAACTAGGTTTTTACATTAGGGTTAGTGTTTCAAACTAGGGTTTTACATTTGGGTTAGGGTTACAAACTAGGGTTTTTTATGAGGGTTAGGGTTTCAAACTAAGGTTTCACATTAGAGTTAGGATTTCAAACAGGGGTTTCAAATTAGGGTTAGGGTTTCAAACTAGGGTTTTACATTAAGGTTTGGGTTTCAAACTAGGGTTTAACATTAGGGTTAGGGTTTCAAACTAGGGTTTCAAATTAGGGTTAGGGTTACAAACAAAGGGTTTTACATTAGGGTTAGGGTTTCAAACTAGGGTTTTACATTAGGGTTAGGGTTTCAAACTCGGGTTTAAAATAAGGGTTAGGGTTTCAAACTAGGGCTTTACATTAGGGTTAGGGTTACAAACTAGGGTTTTACATTAGGGTTAGGGTTTCAAACTAGGGTTTTACATTAGGGTTAGGGTTTCAAACTAGGGTTTCAATTTAGGGTTAGGGTTTCAAACTAGGGTTTAACATTTGGGTTAGGATTTCAAACTAGGGTTTTACATTAGGGTTAATGCTTCAAACTAGGGTTTTACATTAGGGTTAGGGTTTCAAACTAGGGTTTTACATTAGGGTTAGGGTTTCAAACTAGGGTTTTACATTAGGGTTAGGGTTTCAAACTCGGGTTTAAAATAAGGGTTAGGGTTTCAAACTAGGGTTTTACATTAGGGTTAGGGTTACAAACTAGGGTTTTACATTAGGGTTAGGGTTTCAAACTAGGGTTTTACATTAGGGTTAGGGTTTCAAACTAGGGTTTCAATTTAGGGTTAGGGTTTCAAACTAGGGTTTAACATTTGGGTTAGGATTTCAAACTAGGGTTTTACATTAGGGTTAATGCTTCAAACTAGGGTTTTACATTAGGGTTAGGGTTTCAAACTAGGGTTTTACATTAGGGTTAGGGTTTCAAACTAGGGTTTTACATTTGGGTTAGGGTTACAAACTAGGGTTTTACATTAGGGTTAGGGTTTCAAACTAGGGTTTTACATTAGGGTTAGGGTTTAAAACTAGGGTTTCAAATTAGGCTTAGGGTTTCAATCTAGGGTTTTGTTTTAGGTTTAGGGTTTCAAACAAGGGTTTTACATTAGGGTTAGGGTTTCAAACTATTGTTTTACATTAGGGTTAGGGTTTCAAACTAGGGTTTTACATTAGAGTTAGGGTTACAAACTAGGGTTTTACATTAGGGTTAGGGTTTCAAACTAGGGTTTTACATTAGGGTTAGGGTTTCAAACTATGGTTTTACATTAGGGTTAGGGTTACAAACTAGGGTTTTACATTAGGGTTAGGGTTTCAAACTAGGGTTTTACCTTAGGGTTAGGGTTTCAAACTAGGGTTTAAATTTAGGGTTAGTGTTTCAAACTAGGGTTTATCATTAGGGTTAGGGTTTCAAACTAGGGTTTTACATTAGGGTTAGGTTTCAAATTAGGGTTTAACATTAGGGTTAGCGTTTCAAACTAGTGTTTTACATTAGGGTTAGGGTTTCAAACAAGGGTTTTACATTAGGGTTAGGGTTTCAAAACAGGGGTTTTAAATTAGGGTTAGGGTTTCAAACTTGGGTTTTACATTAGGTTTAGGGTTTCAAACTAGGGTTTCAAATTAGGGTTTGGGTTTCAAATTGAGGTTTTACATTAGGATTAGGGTTACAAACTAGGGTTTTACATTAGGGTTAGGGTTTCAAACTAGGGTTTCAAATTGGGTTTGGGGTTTCAAACTAGGGTTTTACATTAGGGTTAGGGTTTCAAACTAGGGTTTTACATTAGGGTTAGGGTTTCAAAATAGGGTTTTACATTAGGGTTAGGGTTTCAAAATAGGGTTTAACATTAGGGTTAGGGTTTCAAACTAGGGTTTCAAATTAGGGTTAGGGTTGCAAACTAGGGTTTTACATTAGCGCTAGGGTTTCAAACTCGGGTTTCAAATTAGGGGCAGGGTTGCAAACTAGGGTTTTACATTACGGTTAGGGTTTCAAACTAGGGTTTAATGTTAGGGTTAGGGTTTCAAACTAGGGTTTTACATTAGGGTTAGGGTTTCAAACTAGGGTTTCAAATTAGGGTTAGGGTTTCAAACTAGGGTTTTACATTAGGGTTAGGGTTTCACACTAAGGTTTTACATTAGGGTTAGGGTTACAAACTAGGGTTTTACATTAGTGTTAGGGTTTCAAACTGGGGTTTCAATTTAGTGTTAGGGTTTCAAACTAAGGTTTAACATTAGGGTTAATGCTTCAAACTAGGGTTTTACATTAGGGTTAGCGTTTCAAACTAGTGTTTTACATTAGGGTTAGTGCTTCAAACTATGGTTTTACATTAGGGTTAGGGTTTCAAACTAGGGTTTTACATTAGGGTTAGGGTTTCAAACTAGGGTTTTACATTAGGGTTAGGGTTTCAAACTAGGGTTTCAATTTAGGGTTAGGGTTTCAAACTAGGGTTTATCATTAGGGTTAGGGTTTCAAACTAGGGTTTTACATTAGGGTTAGGGTTTCAAACTAGTGTTTAACATTAGGGTTAGGGTTTCAAACTAGTGTTTTACTTTATGGTTAATGCTTCAAACTAGGGTTTTACATCAGGGTTAGCGTTTCAAACTAGGGTTTTACATTATGGTTAGTGTTTCAAACTAGGGTTTTACATTTGGGTTAGGTTTACAAACTAAGGTTTTACATTAGGGTTAGGGTTTCAAACTAGGGTTTCACATTAGAGTTAGGATTTCAAACAGGGGTTTCAAATTAGGGTTAGGGTTTCAAACTAGGGTTTTACATTAGGGTTAGGGTTTCAAACTAGGGTTTAACATTAGGGTTAGGGTTTCAAACTAGGGTTTCACATTAGGGTTAGGGTTTCAAAATAGGGTTTAACATTAGGGTTAGGGTTTCAAACTAGGGTTTCAAATTAGGGTTAGGGTTGCAAACTAGGGTTTTACATTAGCGCTAGGGTTTCAAACTCGGGTTTCAAATTAGGGGTAGGGTTTCAAACTAGGGTTTTACATTACGGTTAGGGTTTCAAACTAGGGTTTAACGTTAGGGTTAGGGTTTCAAACTAGGGTTTTACATTAGGGTTAGGGTTTCAAACTAGGGTTTCAAATTAGGGTTAGGGTTTCAAACTAGGGTTTTACATTAGGGTTAGGGTTTCAAACTAGGGTTTTACATTAGGGTTAGGGTTTCACACTAAGGTTTTACATTAGGGTTAGGGTTACAAACTAGGGTTTTACATTAGTGTTAGGGTTTCAAACTGGGGTTTCAATTTAGTGTTAGGGTTTCAAACTAGGGTTTAACATTAGGGTTAATGCTTCAAACTAGGGTTTTACATTAGGGTTAGCGTTTCAAACTAGTGTTTTACATTAGGGTTAGTGCTTCAAACTATGGTTTTACATTAGGGTTAGGGTTTCAAACTAGGGTTTTACATTAGGGTTAGGGTTTCAAACTAGGGTTTTACATTAGGGTTAGGGTTTCAAACTAGGGTTTCAATTTAGGGTTAGGGTTTCAAACTAGGGTTTATCATTAGGGTTAGGGTTTCAAACTAGGGTTTTACATTAGGGTTAGGGTTTCAAACTAGTGTTTAACATTAGGGTTAGGGTTTCAAACTAGTGTTTTACTTTAGGGTTAATGCTTCAAACTAGGGTTTTACATCAGGGTTAGCGTTTCAAACTAGGGTTTTACATTATGGTTAGTGTTTCAAACTAGGGTTTTACATTTGGGTTAGGTTTACAAACTAAGGTTTTACATTAGGGTTAGGGTTTCAAACTAGGGTTTCACATTAGAGTTAGGATTTCAAAGAGGGGTTTCAAATTAGGGTTAGGGTTTCAAACTAGGGTTTTACATTAGGGTTAGGGTTTCAAACTAGGGTTTAACATTAGGGTTAGGGTTTCAAACTAGGGTTTCAAATTAGGGTTAGGGTTACAAACAAGGGGTTTTACATTAGGGTTAGGGTTTCAAACTAGGGTTTCAAATTAGGGTTAGGATTTCAAACTAGGGTTTTACATTAGGGTTAGGGTTTCAAACTAGGGTTTAACATTAGGGTTAGGGTTTCAAACTAGGGTTTCAAATTAGGGTTAGGGTTACAAACAAGGGGTTTTACATTAGGGTTAGGGTTTCAAACTAGGGTTTTACATTAGGGTTAGGGTTTCAAACTCGGGTTTAAAATTAGGGTTAGGGTTTCAAACAAGGGTTTTACATTAGGGTTAGGGTTTCAAACTAGGGTTTTACATTAGGGTTAGGGTTTCAAACTAGGGTTTTACATTAGAGTTAGGGTTACAAACTAGGGTTTTACATTAGGGTTAGGGTTTCAAACTAGGGTTTTACATTAGGGTTAGGGTTTCAAACTATGGTTTTACATTAGGGTTAGGGTTACAAACTAGGGTTTTACATTAGGGTTAGGGTTTCAAACTAGGGTTTTAGATTAGGGTTAGGGTTTCAAACTGGGGTTTCAATTTAGTGTTAGGGTTTCAAACTAGGGTTTAACATTAGGGTTAATGCTTCAAACTAGGGTTTTACATTAGGGTTAGTGTTTCAAACTAGTGTTTTACATTAGGGTTAGTGCTTCAAACTAGGGTTTTACATTAGGGTTAGGGTTTCAAACTAGGGTTTTACATTAGGGTTAGGGTTTCAAACTAGGGTTTTACATTAGGGTTAGGGTTTCAAACTAGGGTTTTACATTAGGGTTAGGGTTTCAAACTAGGTTTTTACATTAGGGTTAGTGTTTCAAACTAGGGTTTTACATTTGGGTTAGGGTTACAAACTAGGGTTTTTTATGAGGGTTAGGGTTTCAAACTAAGGTTTCACATTAGAGTTAGGATTTCAAACAGGGGTTTCAAATTAGGGTTAGGGTTTCAAACTAGGGTTTTACATTAAGGTTTGGGTTTCAAACTAGGGTTTAACATTAGGGTTAGGGTTTCAAACTAGGGTTTCAAATTAGGGTTAGGGTTACAAACAAGGGGTTTTACATTAGGGTTAGGGTTTCAAACTAGGGTTT
The DNA here is from genome assembly GCF_051991255.1 of Vanacampus margaritifer. NCBI lineage: Eukaryota > Metazoa > Chordata > Actinopteri > Syngnathiformes > Syngnathidae > Vanacampus > Vanacampus margaritifer. The sequence continues at coordinate 22,758 of NW_027520762.1, read as the reverse complement.
TACATTAGGGTTAGGGTTTCAAACTGGGTTTTAAAATAAGGGTTAGGGTTTCAAACTAGGGCTTTACATTAGGGTTAGGGTTTAAAACTAGGGTTTCAAATTAGGCTTAGGGTTTCAATCTAGGGTTTTGTTTTAGGTTTAGGGTTTCAAACAAGGGTTTTACATTAGGGTTAGGGTTTCAAACTATTGTTTTACATTAGGGTTAGGGTTTCAAACTAGGGTTTTACATTAGGGTTAGGGTTACAAACTAGGGTTTTACATTAGGGTTAGGGTTTCAAACTAGGGTTTTACATTAGGGTTAGGGTTTCAAACTATGGTTTTACATTAGGGTTAGGGTTACAAACTAGGGTTTTACATTAGGGTTAGGGTTTCAAACTAGGGTTTTACCTTAGGGTTAGGGTTTCAAACTAGGGTTTAAATTTAGGGTTAGTGTTTCAAACTAGGGTTTTACATTAGGGTTAGGTTTTAAATTAGGGTTTAACATTAGGGTTAGCGTTTCAAACTAGTGTTTTACATTAGGGTTAATGCTTCAAACTAGGGTTTTACATTAGGGTTAGGGTTTTAAACTATGGTTTCAAATTAGATTTGGGGTTTCAAACTAGGGTTTTACATTAGAGTTAGCGTTTCAAACTAGTGTTTTACATTAGGGTTAGTGCTTCAAACTAGGGTTTTACATTAGGGTTAATGCTTCAAACTAGGGTTTTACATTAGGGTTAGGGTTTCAAACTAGGGTTTTACATTAGTGTTAGGTTTTCAAACTAGGGTTTTACATTTGGGTTAGGGTTACAAACTAGGGTTTTACATTAGGGTTAGGGTTTCAAACAAGGGTTTTACATTAGGGTTAGGGTTACAAACTAGGGTTCAACATTAGGATTAGGGTTTCAAACTAGGGTTTTACATTAGGGTTAGGGTTTCAAACTAGGGTTTCATATTAGGCTTAGGGTTTCAATCTAGGGTTTTGTTTTAGGGTTAGGGTTTCAAACAAGGGTTTTACATTAGGGTTAGGGTTTCAAACTAGGGTTTTACATTAGGTTTAGGGTTTCAAACTAGGGTTTTACATTAGGGTTAGGGTTACAAACTAGGGTTTTACATTAGGGTTAGGGTTTTAAACTAGGGTTTTACATTAGGGTTAGGGTTTCAAACTAGGGTTTCAATTTAGGGTTAGGGTTTCAAACTAGGGTTTATCATTAGGGTTAGGGTTTCAAACTAGGGTTTTACATTAGGGTTAGGGTTTCAAACTAGGGCTTATAATTAGGGTTAGGGTTTCAAACTAGTGTTTTACATTAGGGTTAATGCTTCAAACTAGGGTTTTACATTAGGGTTGGGTTTCAAACTAGGGCTTTACATTTGGGTTAGGGTTACAAACAAGGGTTTTACATTAGGGTTAGGGTTTCAAACTAGGGTTTTGCATTAGGGTTAGGGTTTCAAACTAGGGTTTATCATTAGGGTTAGGGTTTCAAACTAGGGTTTTACATTAGGGTTAGGGTTACAAACTAGGGTTTTACATTACGGTTAGGGTTTCAAACTAGGGTTTCAAATTAGGGTTAGGTTTTCAAACAAGGGTTTTACATTAGGGTTAGGGTTTCAAAACAGGGGTTTTAAATTAGGGTTAGGGTTTCAAACTTGGGTTTTACATTAGGTTTAGGGTTTCAAACTAGGGTTTCAAATTAGGGTTTGGGTTTCAAATTGAGGTTTTACATTAGGATTAGGGTTACAAACTAGGGTTTTACATTAGGGTTTGGGTTACAAACTAAGGTTTTACATTAGGGTTAGAATTTCAAACTAGGGTTTCAAATTAGGTTTGGGGTTTCAAAGTAGGGTTAGGGTTAGGGTTTCAAACTAGGGTTTTACATTAGGGTTAGGGTTTCAAAATAGGGTTTAACATTAGGGTTAGGGTTTCAAACTAGGGTTTCAAATTAGGGTTAGGGTTGCAAACTAGGGTTTTACATTAGCGCTAGGGTTTCAAACTCGGGTTTCAAATTAGGGGTAGGGTTTCAAACTAGGGTTTTACATTACGGTTAGGGTTTCAAACTAGGGTTTAACGTTAGGGTTAGGGTTTCAAACTAGGGTTTTACATCAGGGTTAGGGTTTCAAACTAGGGTTTCAAATTAGGGTTAGGGTTTCAAACTAGTGTTTTACATTAGGGTTAGGGTTTCAAACTAGGGTTTTACATTAGGGTTAGGGTTTCACACTAAGGTTTTACATTAGGGTTAGGGTTACAAACTAGGGTTTAAATTTAGGGTTAGTGTTTCAAACTAGGGTTTATCATTAGGGTTAGGGTTTCAAACTAGGGTTTTACATTAGGGTTAGGGTTTCAAATTAGGGTTTAACATTAGGGTTAGCGTTTCAAACTAGTGTTTTACATTAGGGTTAATGCTTCAAACTAGGGTTTTACATTAGGGTTAGGGTTTCAAACTAGGGTTTTACATTAGTGTTAGGTTTTCAAACTAGGGTTTTACATTTGGGTTAGGGTTACCAACTAGGGTTTTACATTAGGGTTAGGGTTTCAAACAAGGGTTTTACATTAGGGTTAGGGTTTCAAACTAGGGTTTAACATTAGGGTTAGGGTTTCAAACTAGGGTTTTACATTAGGGTTAGGGTTTAAAACTAGGGTTTCAAATTAGGCTTAGGGTTTCAATCTAGGGTTTTGTTTTAGGTTTAGGGTTTCAAACAAGGGTTTTACATTAGGGTTAGGGTTTCAAACTATTGTTTTACATTAGGGTTAGGGTTTCAAACTAGGGTTTTACATTAGAGTTAGGGTTACAAACTAGGGTTTTACATTAGGGTTAGGGTTTCAAACTAGGGTTTTACATTAGGGTTAGGGTTTCAAACTATGGTTTTACATTAGGGTTAGGGTTACAAACTAGGGTTTTACATTAGGGTTAGGGTTTCAAACTAGGGTTTTACCTTAGGGTTAGGGTTTCAAACTAGGGTTTAAATTTAGGGTTAGTGTTTCAAACTAGGGTTTATCATTAGGGTTAGGGTTTCAAACTAGGGTTTTACATTAGGGTTAGGTTTCAAATTAGGGTTTAACATTAGGGTTAGCGTTTCAAACTAGTGTTTTACATTAGGGTTAGGGTTTCAAACAAGGGTTTTACATTAGGGTTAGGGTTTCAAAACAGGGGTTTTAAATTAGGGTTAGGGTTTCAAACTTGGGTTTTACATTAGGTTTAGGGTTTCAAACTAGGGTTTCAAATTAGGGTTTGGGTTTCAAATTGAGGTTTTACATTAGGATTAGGGTTACAAACTAGGGTTTTACATTAGGGTTAGGGTTTCAAACTAGGGTTTCAAATTAGGTTTGGGGTTTCAAACTAGGGTTTTACATTAGGGTTAGGGTTTCAAACTAGGGTTTTACATTAGGGTTAGGGTTTCAAAATAGGGTTTTACATTAGGGTTAGGGTTTCAAAATAGGGTTTAACATTAGGGTTAGGGTTTCAAACTAGGGTTTCAAATTAGGGTTAGGGTTGCAAACTAGGGTTTTACATTAGCGCTAGGGTTTCAAACTCGGGTTTCAAATTAGGGGCAGGGTTGCAAACTAGGGTTTTACATTACGGTTAGGGTTTCAAACTAGGGTTTAACGTTAGGGTTAGGGTTTCAAACTAGGGTTTTACATTAGGGTTAGGGTTTCAAACTAGGGTTTCAAATTAGGGTTAGGGTTTCAAACTAGGGTTTTACATTAGGGTTAGGGTTTCAAACTAGTGTTTTACATTAGGGTTAGGGTTTCACACTAAGGTTTTACATTAGGGTTAGGGTTACAAACTAGGGTTTTACATTAGTGTTAGGGTTTCAAACTGGGGTTTCAATTTAGTGTTAGGGTTTCAAACTAGGGTTTAACATTAGGGTTAATGCTTCAAACTAGGGTTTTACATTAGGGTTAGCGTTTCAAACTAGTGTTTTACATTAGGGTTAGTGCTTCAAACTATGGTTTTACATTAGGGTTAGGGTTTCAAACTAGGGTTTTACATTAGGGTTAGGGTTTCAAACTAGGGTTTTACATTAGGGTTAGGGTTTCAAACTAGGGTTTCAATTTAGGGTTAGGGTTTCAAACTAGGGTTTATCATTAGGGTTAGGGTTTCAAACTAGGGTTTTACATTAGGGTTAGGGTTTTAAACTAGGGTTTTACATTAGGGTTAGGGTTTCAAACTAGGGTTTCAATTTAGGGTTAGGGTTTCAAACTAGGGTTTATCATTAGGGTTAGGGTTTCAAACTAGGGTTTTACATTAGGGTTAGGGTTTCAAACTAGGGCTTATAATTAGGGTTAGGGTTTCAAACTAGTGTTTTACATTAGGGTTAATGCTTCAAACTAGGGTTTTACATTAGGGTTGGGTTTCAAACTAGGGCTTTACATTTGGGTTAGGGTTACAAACAAGGGTTTTACATTAGGGTTAGGGTTTCAAACTAGGGTTTTGCATTAGGGTTAGGGTTTCAAACTAGGGTTTATCATTAGGGTTAGGGTTTCAAACTAGGGTTTTACATTAGGGTTAGGGTTACAAACTAGGGTTTTACATTACGGTTAGGGTTTCAAACTAGGGTTTCAAATTAGGGTTAGGTTTTCAAACAAGGGTTTTACATTAGGGTTAGGGTTTCAAAACAGGGGTTTTAAATTAGGGTTAGGGTTTCAAACTTGGGTTTTACATTAGGTTTAGGGTTTCAAACTAGGGTTTCAAATTAGGGTTTGGGTTTCAAATTGAGGTTTTACATTAGGATTAGGGTTACAAACTAGGGTTTTACATTAGGGTTTGGGTTACAAACTAAGGTTTTACATTAGGGTTAGAATTTCAAACTAGGGTTTCAAATTAGGTTTGGGGTTTCAAAGTAGGGTTAGGGTTAGGGTTTCAAACTAGGGTTTTACATTAGGGTTAGGGTTTCAAAATAGGGTTTAACATTAGGGTTAGGGTTTCAAACTAGGGTTTCAAATTAGGGTTAGGGTTGCAAACTAGGGTTTTACATTAGCGCTAGGGTTTCAAACTCGGGTTTCAAATTAGGGTTAGGGTTTCAAACTAGGGTTTTACATTACGGTTAGGGTTTCAAACTAGGGTTTAACGTTAGGGTTAGGGTTTCAAACTAGGGTTTTACATCAGGGTTAGGGTTTCAAACTAGGGTTTCAAATTAGGGTTAGGGTTTCAAACTAGTGTTTTACATTAGGGTTAGGGTTTCAAACTAGGGTTTTACATTAGGGTTAGGGTTTCACACTAAGGTTTTACATTAGGGTTAGGGTTACAAACTAGGGTTTAAATTTAGGGTTAGTGTTTCAAACTAGGGTTTATCATTAGGGTTAGGGTTTCAAACTAGGGTTTTACATTAGGGTTAGGGTTTCAAATTAGGGTTTAACATTAGGGTTAGCGTTTCAAACTAGTGTTTTACATTAGGGTTAATGCTTCAAACTAGGGTTTTACATTAGGGTTAGGGTTTCAAACTAGGGTTTTACATTAGGGTTAGGGTTTCAAACTAGGGTTTAACATTAGGGTTAGGGTTTCAAACTAGGGTTTTACATTAGGGTTAGGGTTTAAAACTAGGGTTTCAAATTAGGCTTAGGGTTTCAATCTAGGGTTTTGTTTTAGGTTTAGGGTTTCAAACAAGGGTTTTACATTAGGGTTAGGGTTTCAAACTATTGTTTTACATTAGGGTTAGGGTTTCAAACTAGTGTTTAACATTAGGGTTAGGGTTTCAAACTAGTGTTTAACATTAGGGTTAGGGTTTCAAACTAGTGTTTTACTTTATGGTTAATGCTTCAAACTAGGGTTTTACATCAGGGTTAGCGTTTCAAACTAGGGTTTTACATTATGGTTAGTGTTTCAAACTAGGGTTTTACATTTGGGTTAGGTTTACAAACTAAGGTTTTACATTAGGGTTAGGGTTTCAAACTAGGGTTTCACATTAGAGTTAGGATTTCAAACAGGGGTTTCAAATTAGGGTTAGGGTTTCAAACTAGGGTTTTACATTAGGGTTAGGGTTTCAAACTAGGGTTTAACATTAGGGTTAGGGTTTCAAACTAGGGTTTCACATTAGGGTTAGGGTTTCAAAATAGGGTTTAACATTAGGGTTAGGGTTTCAAACTAGGGTTTCAAATTAGGGTTAGGGTTGCAAACTAGGGTTTTACATTAGCGCTAGGGTTTCAAACTCGGGTTTCAAATTAGGGGTAGGGTTTCAAACTAGGGTTTTACATTACGGTTAGGGTTTCAAACTAGGGTTTAACGTTAGGGTTAGGGTTTCAAACTAGGGTTTTACATTAGGGTTAGGGTTTCAAACTAGGGTTTCAAATTAGGGTTAGGGTTTCAAACTAGGGTTTTACATTAGGGTTAGGGTTTCAAACTAGGGTTTTACATTAGGGTTAGGGTTTCACACTAAGGTTTTACATTAGGGTTAGGGTTACAAACTAGGGTTTTACATTAGTGTTAGGGTTTCAAACTGGGGTTTCAATTTAGTGTTAGGGTTTCAAACTAGGGTTTAACATTAGGGTTAATGCTTCAAACTAGGGTTTTACATTAGGGTTAGCGTTTCAAACTAGTGTTTTACATTAGGGTTAGTGCTTCAAACTATGGTTTTACATTAGGGTTAGGGTTTCAAACTAGGGTTTTACATTAGGGTTAGGGTTTCAAACTAGGGTTTTACATTAGGGTTAGGGTTTCAAACTAGGGTTTCAATTTAGGGTTAGGGTTTCAAACTAGGGTTTATCATTAGGGTTAGGGTTTCAAACTAGGGTTTTACATTAGGGTTAGGGTTTCAAACTAGTGTTTAACATTAGGGTTAGGGTTTCAAACTAGTGTTTTACTTTAGGGTTAATGCTTCAAACTAGGGTTTTACATCAGGGTTAGCGTTTCAAACTAGGGTTTTACATTATGGTTAGTGTTTCAAACTAGGGTTTTACATTTGGGTTAGGTTTACAAACTAAGGTTTTACATTAGGGTTAGGGTTTCAAACTAGGGTTTCACATTAGTGTTAGGATTTCAAAGAGGGGTTTCAAATTAGGGTTAGGGTTTCAAACTAGGGTTTTACATTAGGGTTAGGGTTTCAAACTAGGGTTTAACATTAGGGTTAGGGTTTCAAACTAGGGTTTCAAATTAGGGTTAGGGTTACAAACAAGGGGTTTTACATTAGGGTTAGGGTTTCAAACTAGGGTTTCAAATTAGGGTTAGGATTTCAAACTAGGGTTTTACATTAGGGTTAGGGTTTCAAACTAGGGTTTAACATTAGGGTTAGGGTTTCAAACTAGGGTTTCAAATTAGGGTTAGGGTTACAAACAAGGGGTTTTACATTAGGGTTAGGGTTTCAAACTAGGGTTTTACATTAGGGTTAGGGTTTCAAACTCGGGTTTAAAATTAGGGTTAGGGTTTCAAACAAGGGTTTTACATTAGGGTTAGGGTTTCAAACTAGGGTTTTACATTAGGGTTAGGGTTTCAAACTAGGGTTTTACATTAGAGTTAGGGTTACAAACTAGGGTTTTACATTAGGGTTAGGGTTTCAAACTAGGGTTTTACATTAGGGTTAGGGTTTCAAACTATGGTTTTACATTAGGGTTAGGGTTACAAACTAGGGTTTTACATTAGGGTTAGGGTTTCAAACTAGGGTTTTAGATTAGGGTTAGGGTTTCAAACTAGGGTTTAACATTAGGGTTAATGCTTCAAACTAGGGTTTTACATTAGGGTTAGTGTTTCAAACTAGTGTTTTACATTAGGGTTAGTGCTTCAAACTAGGGTTTTACATTAGGGTTAGGGTTTCAAACTAGGGTTTTACATTAGGGTTAGGGTTTCAAACTAGGGTTTTACATTAGGGTTAGGGTTTCAAACTAGGGTTTTACATTAGGGTTAGGGTTTCAAACTAGGTTTTTACATTAGGGTTAGTGTTTCAAACTAGGGTTTTACATTTGGGTTAGGGTTACAAACTAGGGTTTTTTATGAGGGTTAGGGTTTCAAACTAAGGTTTCACATTAGAGTTAGGATTTCAAACAGGGGTTTCAAATTAGGGTTAGGGTTTCAAACTAGGGTTTTACATTAAGGTTTGGGTTTCAAACTAGGGTTTAACATTAGGGTTAGGGTTTCAAACTAGGGTTTCAAATTAGGGTTAGGGTTACAAACAAGGGGTTTTACATTAGGGTTAGGGTTTCAAACTAGGGTTTTACATTAGGGTTAGGGTTTCAAACTCGGGTTTAAAATAAGGGTTAGGGTTTCAAACTAGGGCTTTACATTAGGGTTAGGGTTTAAAACTAGGGTTTCAAATTAGGCTTAGGGTTTCAATCTAGGGTTTTGTTTTAGGTTTAGGGTTTCAAACAAGGGTTTTACATTAGGGTTAGGGTTTCAAACTATTGTTTTACATTAGGGTTAGGGTTTCAAACTAGGGTTTTACATTAGGGTTAGGGTTACAAACTAGGGTTTTACATTAGGGTTAGGGTTTCAAACTAGGGTTTTACATTAGGGTTAGGGTTTCAAACTATGGTTTTACATTAGGGTTAGGGTTACAAACTAGGGTTTTACATTAGGGTTAGGGTTTCAAACTAGGGTTTTACCTTAGGGTTAGGGTTTCAAACTAGGGTTTAAATTTAGGGTTAGTGTTTCAAACTAGGGTTTTACATTAGGGTTAGGTTTTAAATTAGGGTTTAACATTAGGGTTAGCGTTTCAAACTAGTGTTTTACATTAGGGTTAATTCTTCAAACTAGGGTTTTACATTAGGGTTAGGGTTTTAAACTATGGTTTCAAATTAGATTTGGGGTTTCAAACTAGGGTTTTACATTAGAGTTAGCGTTTCAAACTAGTGTTTTACATTAGGGTTAGTGCTTCAAACTAGGGTTTTACATTAGGGTTAATGCTTCAAACTAGGGTTTTACATTAGGGTTAGGGTTTCAAACTAGGGTTTTACATTAGTGTTAGGTTTTCAAACTAGGGTTTTACATTTGGGTTAGGGTTACAAACTAGGGTTTTACATTAGGGTTAGGGTTTCAAACAAGGGTTTTACATTAGGGTTAGGGTTACAAACTAGGGTTCAACATTAGGATTAGGGTTTCAAACTAGGGTTTTACATTAGGGTTAGGGTTTCAAACTAGGGTTTCAAATTAGGCTTAGGGTTTCAATCTAGGGTTTTGTTTTAGGGTTAGGGTTTCAAACAAGGGTTTTACATTAGGGTTAGGGTTTCAAACTAGGGTTTTACATTAGGTTTAGGGTTTCAAACTAGGGTTTTACATTAGGGTTAGGGTTACAAACTAGGGTTTTACATTAGGGTTAGGGTTTTAAACTAGGGTTTTACATTAGGGTTAGGGTTTCAAACTAGGGTTTCAATTTAGGGTTAGGGTTTCAAACTAGGGTTTATCATTAGGGTTAGGGTTTCAAACTAGGGTTTTACATTAGGGTTAGGGTTTCAAACTAGGGCTTATAATTAGGGTTAGGGTTTCAAACTAGTGTTTTACATTAGGGTTAATGCTTCAAACTAGGGTTTTACATTAGGGTTGGGTTTCAAACTAGGGCTTTACATTTGGGTTAGGGTTACAAACAAGGGTTTTACATTAGGGTTAGGGTTTCAAACTAGGGTTTTGCATTAGGGTTAGGGTTTCAAACTAGGGTTTATCATTAGGGTTAGGGTTTCAAACTAGGGTTTTACATTAGGGTTAGGGTTACAAACTAGGGTTTTACATTACGGTTAGGGTTTCAAACTAGGGTTTCAAATTAGGGTTAGGTTTTCAAACAAGGGTTTTACATTAGGGTTAGGGTTTCAAAACAGGGGTTTTAAATTAGGGTTAGGGTTTCAAACTTGGGTTTTACATTAGGTTTAGGGTTTCAAACTAGGGTTTCAAATTAGGGTTTGGGTTTCAAATTGAGGTTTTACATTAGGATTAGGGTTACAAACTAGGGTTTTACATTAGGGTTTGGGTTACAAACTAAGGTTTTACATTAGGGTTAGAATTTCAAACTAGGGTTTCAAATTAGGTTTGGGGTTTCAAAGTAGGGTTAGGGTTAGGGTTTCAAACTAGGGTTTTACATTAGGGTTAGGGTTTCAAAATAGGGTTTAACATTAGGGTTAGGGTTTCAAACTAGGGTTTCAAATTAGGGTTAGGGTTGCAAACTAGGGTTTTACATTAGCGCTAGGGTTTCAAACTCGGGTTTCAAATTAGGGGTAGGGTTTCAAACTAGGGTTTTACATTACGGTTAGGGTTTCAAACTAGGGTTTAACGTTAGGGTTAGGGTTTCAAACTAGGGTTTTACATCAGGGTTAGGGTTTCAAACTAGGGTTTCAAATTAGGGTTAGGGTTTCAAACTAGTGTTTTACATTAGGGTTAGGGTTTCAAACTAGGGTTTTACATTAGGGTTAGGGTTTCACACTAAGGTTTTACATTAGGGTTAGGGTTACAAACTAGGGTTTAAATTTAGGGTTAGTGTTTCAAACTAGGGTTTATCATTAGGGTTAGGGTTTCAAACTAGGGTTTTACATTAGGGTTAGGGTTTCAAATTAGGGTTTAACATTAGGGTTAGCGTTTCAAACTAGTGTTTTACATTAGGGTTAATGCTTCAAACTAGGGTTTTACATTAGGGTTAGGGTTTCAAACTAGGGTTTTACATTAGTGTTAGGTTTTCAAACTAGGGTTTTACATTTGGGTTAGGGTTACCAACTAGGGTTTTACATTAGGGTTAGGGTTTCAAACAAGGGTTTTACATTAGGGTTAGGGTTTCAAACTAGGGTTTAACATTAGGGTTAGGGTTTCAAACTAGGGTTTAACATTAGGGTTAGGGTTACAAACTAGGGTTCAACATTAGGATTAGGGTTTCAAACTAGGGTTTTACATTAGGGTTAGGGTTTCAAACTAGGGTTTCAAATTAGGCTTAGGTTTTCAATCTAGGGTTTTGTTTTAGGGTTAGGGTTTCAAACAAGGGTTTCAAATTAGGGGTAGGGTTTCAAACTAGGGTTTTACATTACGGTTAGGGTTTCAAACTAGGGTTTAACGTTAGGGTTAGGGTTTCAAACTAGGGTTTTACATTAGGGTTAGGGTTTCAAACTAGGGTTTCAAATTAGGGTTAGGTTTCAAACTAGGGTTTTACATTAGGGTTAGGGTTTCAAACTAGGGTTTTACATTAGGGTTAGGGTTTCACACTAAGGTTTTACATTAGGGTTAGGGTTACAAACTAGGGTTTTACATTAGTGTTAGGGTTTCAAACTGGGGTTTCAATTTAGTGTTAGGGTTTCAAACTAGGGTTTAACATTAGGGTTAATGCTTCAAACTAGGGTTTTACATTAGGGTTAGCGTTTCAAACTAGTATTTTACATTACGGTTAGTGCTTCAAACTATGGTTTTACATTAGGGTTAGGGTTTCAAACTAGGGTTTTACATTAGGGTTAGGGTTTCAAACTAGGGTTTTACTTTAGGGTTAATGCTTCAAACTAGGGTTTTACATAAGGGTTAGCGTTTCAAACTAGGGTTTTACATTATGGTTAGTGTTTCAAACTAGTGTTTTACATTTGGGTTAGGTTTACAAACTAGGGTTTTACATTAGGGTTAGGGTTTCAAACTAGGGTTTCACATTAGAGTTAGGATTTCAAACAGGGGTTTCAAATTAGGGTTAGGGTTTCAAACAAGGGTTTCAAATTAGGGTTAGGGTTTCAAACTAGGGTTTTACATTAGGGTTAGGGTTTCAAACTAGGGTTTAACATTAGGGTTAGGGTTTCAAACTAGGGTTTCAAATTAGGGTTAGGGTTACAAACAAGGGGTTTTACATTAGGGTTAGGGTTTCAAACTAGGGTTTCAAATTAGGGTTAGGGTTTCAAACTAGGGTTTTACATTAGGGTTAGGGTTTCAAACTAGGGTTTAACATTAGGGTTAGGGTTTCAAACTAGGGTTTCAAATTAGGGTTAGGGTTACAAACAAGGGGTTTTACATTAGGGTTAGGGTTTCAAACTAGGGTTTTACATTAGGGTTAGGGTTTCAAACTCGGGTTTAAAATTAGGGTTAGGGTTTCAAACAAGGGTTTTACATTAGGGTTAGGGTTTCAAACTAGGGTTTTACATTAGGGTTAGGGTTTCAAACTAGGGTTTTACATTAGAGTTAGGGTTACAAACTAGGGTTTTACATTAGGGTTAGGGTTTCAAACTAGGGTTTTACATTAGGGTTAGGGTTTCAAACTATGGTTTTACATTAGGGTTAGGGTTACAAACTAGGGTTTAACCTTAGGGTTAGGGTTTCAAACTAGGGTTTAACATTAGGGTTAATGCTTCAAACTAGGGTTTTACATTAGGGTTAGTGTTTCAAACTAGTGTTTTACATTAGGGTTAGTGCTTCAAAGTAGGATTTTACATTAGGGTTAGGGTTTCAAACTAGGGTTTTACATTAGGGTTAGGGTTTCAAACTAGGGTTTTACATTAGGGTTAGGGTTTCAAACTAGGGTTTTACATTAGGGTTATGGTTTCAAACTAGGGTTTTACATTAGGGTTAGTGTTTCAAACTAGGGTTTTACATTAGGGTTAGGGTTTCAAACTAGGGTTTTACATTAGAGTTAGGGTTACAAACTAGGGTTTTACATTAGGGTTAGGGTTTCAAACTAGGGTTTTACATTAGGGTTAGGGTTTCAAACTATGGTTTTACATTAGGGTTAGGGTTACAAACTAGGGTTTAACCTTAGGGTTAGGGTTTCAAACTAGGGTTTAACATTAGGGTTAATGCTTCAAACTAGGGTTTTACATTAGGGTTAGTGTTTCAAACTAGTGTTTTACATTAGGGTTAGTGCTTCAAAGTAGGATTTTACATTAGGGTTAGGGTTTCAAACTAGGGTTTTACATTAGGGTTAGGGTTTCAAACTAGGGTTTTACATTAGGGTTAGGGTTTCAAACTAGGGTTTTACATTAGGGTTATGGTTTCAAACTAGGGTTTTACATTAGGGTTAGTGTTTCAAACTAGGGTTTTACATTTGGGTTAGGGTTACAAACTAGGGTTTTTTATGAGGGTTAGGGTTTCAAACTAAGGTTTCACATTAGAGTTAGGATTTCAAACAGGGGTTTCAAATTAGGGTTAGGGTTTTACAATAAGTTTTGGGTTTCAAACTAGGGTTTAACATTAGGGTTAGGGTTTCAAACTAGGGTTTCAAATTAGGGTTAGGGTTACAAACAAGGGGTTTTACATTAGGGTTAGGGTTTCAAACTAGGGCTTTACATTAGGGTTAGGGTTTAAAACTAGGGTTTCAAATTAGGCTTAGGGTTTCAATCTAGGGTTTTGTTTTAGGTTTAGGGTTTCAAACAAGGGTTTTACATTAGGGTTAGGGTTTCAAACTATTGTTTTACATTAGGGTTAGGGTTTCAAACTAGGGTTTTACATTAGAGTTAGGGTTACAAACTATGGTTTTACATTAGGGTTAGGGTTTCAAACTAGGGTTTTACATTAGGGTTAGGGTTTCAAAATATGGTTTTACATTAGGGTTAGGGTTACAAACTAGGGTTTTACATTAGGGTTAGGGTTTCAAACTAGGGTTTTACCTTAGGGTTAGGGTTTCAAACTAGGGTTTAAATTTAGGGTTAGTGTTTCAAACTAGGGTTTATCATTAGGGTTAGGGTTTCAAACTAGGGTTTTACATTAGGGTTCGGTTTCAAATTAGGGTTTAACATTAGGGTTAGCGTTTCAAACTAGTGTTTTACATTAGGGTTAATGCTTCAAACTAGGGTTTTACATTAGGGTTAGGGTTTTAAACTATGGTTTCAAATTAGATTTGGGGTTTCAAACTAGTGTTTTACATTAGGGTTAGTGCTTCAAACTAGGGTTTTACATTAGGGTTAATGCTTCAAACTAGGGTTTTACATTAGGGTTAGGGTTTCAAACTAGGGTTTTACATTAGTGTTAGGTTTTCAAACTAGGGTTTTACATTTGGGTTAGGGTACAAACTAGGGTTTTACATTAGGGTTAGGGTTTCAAACAAGGGTTTTACATTAGGGTTAGGGTTTCAAACTAGGGTTTAACATTAGGGTTAGGGTTTCAAACTAGGGTTTTACATTAGGGTTAGGGTTACAAACTAGGGTTCAACATTAGGATTAGGGTTTCAAAATAGGGTTTTACATTAGGGTTAGGGTTTCAAACTAGGGTTTCAAATTAGGCTTAGGGTTTCAATCTAGGGTTTTGTTTTAGGGTTAGGGTTTCAAACAAGGGTTTTACATTAGGGTTAGGGTTTCAAACTAGGGTTTTGCATTAGGTTTAGGGTTTCAAACTAGGGTTTTACATTAGGGTTAGGGTTACAAACTAGGGTTTTACATTAGGGTTAGGGTTTAAAACTAGGGTTTCAAATTAGACTTAGGGTTTCAATCTAGGGTTTTGTTTTAGGGTTAGGGTTTCAAACAAGGGTTTTACATTAGGGTTAGGGTTTCAAACTATTGTTTTACATTAGGGTTAGGGTTTCAAACTAGGGTTTTACATTAGAGTTAGGGTTACAAACTAGGGTTTTACATTAGGGTTAGGGTTTCAAACTAGTGTTTTACATTAGGGTTAGGGTTTCAAACTATGGTTTTACATTAGGGTTAGGGTTACAAACTAGGGTTTTACATTAGGGTTAGGGTTTCAAACTAGGGTTTTACCTTAGGGTTAGGGTTTCAAATTAGGGTTTAACATTAGGGTTAGCGTTTCAAACTAGTGTTTTACATTAGGGTTAATGCTTCAAACAAGGGTTTTACATTAGGGTTAGGGTGTTAAACTATGGTTTCAAATTAGATTTGGGGTTTCAAACTAGGGTTTTACATTAGAGTTAGCGTTTCAAACTAGTGTTTTGCATTAGGTTTAGGGTTTCAAACTTGTGTTTATCATTAGGGTTAGGGTTTCAAACTAGGGTTTTACATTAGGGTTAGGGTTCCAAACTAGGGTTTTACATTACGGTTAGGGTTTCAAACTAGGGTTTAACGTTAGGGTTAGGGTTTCAAACTAGGGTTTTACATTAGGGTTAATGCTTCAAACTAGGGTTTTACATTAGGGTTACGCTTTCAAACTAGGGTTTTACATTAGGGTTATGGTTTCATACTAGGGTTTCAAATTAGGGTTAGAGTTAAAAACTAGGGTTTTACATTAGGGTTACTGCTTCAAACTAGGGTTTTACATTAGGGTTAGGGTTTCAAACAAGGGTTTTACATTAGGGTTAGGGTTTCAAACAAGGGTTTTACATTAGGGTTAGGGTTTCAAACTAGGGTTTAACATTAGGGTTAGGGTTCCAAACTAGGGTTTTACATTAGTGTTAAGGTTACAAACTAGGGTTTTACATTAGGGTTAGGGTTTCAAACTAGGCTTTCTAATTAGGGTTAGGGTTTTAAACTAGGGTTTATCATTAGGGTTAGGGTTTCAAACTAGGGTTTTACATTAGGGTTAGGTTTTCAAACTAGGGTTTCTAATTAGGGTTAGGGTTTCAAACTAGGGTTTTATATTAGGGTTAGGGTTTCAAACTAGAGTTTCAAATTAGGGTTAGGGTTTCAAACAAGGGTTTTACATTAGGGTTAGGGTTTCAAACAAGGGTTTTACATTAGGGTTAGGGTTTCAAAACAGGGGTTTTAAATTAGGGTTAGGGTTTCAAACTTGGGTTTTACATTAGGTTTAGGGTTTCAAACTAGGGTTTCAAATTAGGGTTTGGGTTTCAAATTGAGGTTTTACATTAGGGTTAGGGTTTCAAACTAGGGTTTCAAATTAGGGTTAGGGTTTCAAACAAGGGTTTTACATTAGGGTTAGGGTTTCAAACTAGGGTTTAACATTAGGGTTAGGGTTCCAAACTAGGGTTTTACATTAGTGTTAAGGTTACAAACTAGGGTTTTACATTAGGGTTAGGGTTTCAAACTAGGGTTTCAAATTAGGGTTAGGAATTCAAACTAGGGTTTCAAATTAGGGTTAGGGTTTTAAACTAGGGTTTATCATTAGGGTTAGGGTTTCAAACTAGGGTTTTACATTAGGGTTAGGGTTTCAAACTAGGCTTTCTAATTAGGGTTAGGGTTTTAAACTAGGGTTTATCATTAGGGTTAGGTTTACAAACTAGGGTTTTACATTAGGGTTAGGGTTTCAAACTAGGGTTTCAAATTAGGTTTGGGGTTTCAAACTAGGGTTTTACATTAGGGTTAGGGTTTCAAACTAGGGTTTTACATTAGGGTTAGGGTTTCAAAATAGGGTTTTACATTAGGGTTAGGGTTTCAAAATACGGTTTAACATTAGGGTTAGGGTTTCAAACTAGGGTTTTACATTACGGTTTGGGTTTCAAACTAGGGTTTAACGTTAGGGTTAGGGTTTCAAACTAGGGTTTTACATTAGGGTTAGGGTTTCAAACTAGGGTTTCAAATTAGGGTTAGGGTTTCAAACTAGGGTTTTACATTAGGGTTAGGGTTTCAAACTAGGGTTTTACATTAGGGTTAGGGTTTCACACTAAGGTTTTACATTAGGGTTAGGGTTACAAACTAGGGTTTTACATTAGGGTTAGGGTTTCAAACTAGGGTTTCACATTAGAGTTAGGATTTCAAACAGGGGTTTCAAATTAGGGTTAGGGTTTCAAACAAGGGTTTCAAATTAGGGTTAGGGTTTCAAACTAGCGTTTTACATTAGAGTTAGGGTTTCAAACTAGGGTTTAACATTCGGGTTAGGGTTTCAAACTAGGGTTTCAAATTAGGGTTAGGGTTACAAACAAGGGGTTTTACATTAGGGTTAGGGTTTCAAACTAGGGTTTCAAATTAGGGTTAGGGTTACAAACAAGGGTTTAACATTAGGTTTAGGGTTTCAAACTAGGGTTTTACATTAGGGTTAGGGTTTCAAACTAGGGTTTTACATTAGGGTTAGGGTTTCAAACTAGGGTTTCAAATTAGGCTTAGGGTTTCAAACTAGGGTTTTACATTAGGGTTACGGTTTCAAACAAGGGTTTTACATTAGGGTTAGGGTTTCAAACTAGGGTTTAACATTAGGGTTAGGGTTTTAAACTAGGGTTTTACATTAGGGTTAGGGTTACAAACTAGGGTTTAAAATTAGGATTAGGGTTTCAAACTAGGGTTTTACATTAGGGTTAGAGTTTCAAACAAGGGTTTTACATTAGGGTTAGGGTTTCAAAACAGTCATTTTACATTAGATTTAGGGTTACAAACTAGGGTTTTACATTAGGGTTAGGGTTTCAAACTAGGGTTTTACATTAGGGTTAGGGTTTCAAACTAGGGTTTCAAATTAGGTTTAGGGTTTCAAACTAGGGTTTTACATTAGGGTTAGGGTTTCAAACTAGGGTTTTACATTAGGGTTAGGGTTTCAAACTAGGGTTTCAAATTAGGTTTAGGGTTTCAAACTAGGGTTTTACATTAGGGTTAGGGTTTCAAACTAGGGTTTTACATTAGGGTTAGGGTTTCAAACTAGGGTTTCAAATTAGGCTTAGGGTTTCAAACTAGGGTTTTACATTAGGGTTAGGGTTTCAAACTAGGGTTTAACATTAGGGTTAGGGTTTTAAACTAGGGTTTTACATTAGGGTTAGGGTTACAAACTAGGGTTTAAAATTAGGATTAGGGTTTCAAACTAGGGTTTTACATTAGGGTTAGAGTTTCAAACAAGGGTTTTACATTAGGGTTAGGGTTTCAAAACAGTCATTTTACATTAGATTTAGGGTTACAAACTAGGGTTTTACATTAGGGTTAGGGTTTCAAACTAGGGTTTTACATTAGGGTTAGGGTTTCAAACTAGGGTTTCAAATTAGGTTTAGGGTTTCAAACTAGGGTTTTACATTAGGGTTAGGGTTTCAAACTAGGGTTTTACATTAGGGTTAGGGTTTCAAACTAGGGTTTCAAATTAGGCTTAGGGTTTCAAACTAGGGTTTTACATTAGGGTTAGGGTTTCAAACAAGGGTTTTACATTAGGGTTAGGGTTTCAAAACAGTCATTTTACATTAGGGTTAGGGTTACAAACTAGGGTTTTACATTAGGGTTAGGTTTTCAAACTAGGGTTTTACATTAGGGTTAGGGTTTCAAACTAGAATTTTACATTAGGTTTAGGGTTTCAAACTAGGGTTTTACATTAGGGTTAGGGTTAAAAAACAGTGGTTAAAAATTAGGGTTAGGGTTTCACACTAGGGTTTTACATTAGGGTTAGGTTTTCAAACTAGGGTTTTACATTAGGGTTAGGGTTTCAAACAAGGGTTTTACATTAGGGTTAGGGTTTCAAAACAGTCATTTTACATTAGGGTTAGGGTTACAAACTAGGGTTTTACATTAGGGTTAGGGTTTCAAACTAGGGTTTCTAATTAGGGTTAGGGTTTCAAACTAGGGTTTCACATTAGCGTTAGGATTTCAAACTAGGGATTCAAATTAGGGTAAGGGTTTCAAACTAGGGTTTCAAATTAGGCTTAGGGTTTCAATCTAGGGTTTTGTTTTAGGGTTAGGGTTTCAAACAAGGGTTTTACATTAGGGTTAGGGTTTCAAACTAGGGTTTTACATTAGGTTTAGGGTTTCAAACTAGGGTTTTACATTAGGGTTAGGGTTACAAACTAGGGTTTTACATTAGGGTTAGGGTTTCAAACTAGGGTTTTAAATTAGGGTTAGGGTTTCAAACTAGGGTTTCAATTTAGGGTTAGGGTTTCAAACTAGGGTTTATCATTAGGGTTAGGGTTTCAAACTAGGGTTTTACATTAGGGTTAGGGTTTCAAACTAGGGCTTATAATTAGGGTTAGGGTTTCAAACTAGTGTTTTACATTAGGGTTAATGCTTCAAACTAGGGTTTTACATTAGGGTTGGGTTTCAAACTAGGGCTTTACATTTGGGTTAGGGTTACAAACAAGGGTTTTACATTAGGGTTAGGGTTTCAAACTAGGGTTTTGCATTAGGGTTAGGGTTTCAAACTAGGGTTTATCATTAGGGTTAGGGTTTCAAACTAGGGTTTTACCTTAGGGTTAGGGTTTCAAACTAGGGTTTAACATTAGGGTTAGGGTTACAAACTAGGGTTTTACATTACGGTTAGGGTTTCAAACTAGGGTTTTACATTAGGGTAAGAGTTTCAAACTAGGGTTATAATTTAGGGTTATTGCTTCAAACTAGGGTTTTACATTAGGGTTAGGGTTTCAAACTATGGTTTTACATTAGGGTTAGGGTTACAAACTAGGGTTTTACATTAGGGTTAGGGTTTCAAACTAGGGTTTTACCTTAGGGTTAGGGTTTCAAACTAGGGTTTAAAATTAGGGTTAGGGTTTCAAACTAGGGTTTATCATTAGGGTTAGGGTTTCAAACTAGGGTTTTACATTAGGGTTAGGGTTTCAAATTAGGGTTTAACATTAGGGTTAGCGTTTCAAACTAGTGTTTTACATTAGGGTTAATGCTTCAAACTAGGGTTTTACATTAGGTTTAGGGTTTTAAACTATGGTTTCAAATTAGATTTGGGGTTTCAAACTAGGGTTTTACATTAGGGTTAGCGTTTCAAACTAGTGTTTTACATTAGGGTTAGTGCTTCAAACTAGGGTTTTACATTAGGGTTAGGGTTTCAAACTAGGGTTTTACATTAGGGTTAGGGTTTCAAACTAGGGTTTTACATTTGGGTTAGGGTTACAAACTAGGGTTTTACATTAGGGTTAGGGTTTCAAACTAGGGTTTCAAATTAGGCTTAGTGTTTCAAACTAGGGTTTTACATTAGGGTTAGGGTTTCAAACAAGGGATTTACATTAGGGTTAGGGTTTCAAACTAGGGTTTAACATTAGGGTTAGGGTTTCAAACTAGGCTTTAACATTAGGGTTAGGGTTTCAAACTAGGGTTTTACATTAGGGTTAGGGTTTCAAACAAGGGTTTTACATTAGGGTTAGGGTTTATAACTAGGGTTTCAAATTAGGGTTAGGGTTTCAAACTTGGGTTTTACATTAGGGTTAGGGTTTCAAACTAGGGTTTTACATTAGGGTTAGGGTTTCACACTAAGGTTTTACATTAGGGTTAGGGTTACAAACTAGGGTTTTACATTAGTGTTAGGGTTTCAAACTGGGGTTTCAATTTAGTGTTAGGGTTTCAAACTAGGGTTTAACGTTAGGGTTAATGCTTCAAACTAGGGTTTTACATTAGGGTTAGCGTTTCAAACTAGTGTTTTACATTAGGGTTAGTGCTTCAAACTATGGTTTTACATTCGGGTTAGGGTTTCAAACTAGGGTTTTACATTAGGGTTAGGGTTTCAAACTAGGGTTTTACATTAGGGTTAGGGTTTCAAACTAGGGTTTCAATTTAGGGTTAGGGTTTCAAACTAGGGTTTATCATTAGGGTTAGGGTTTCAAACGCGGGTTTAACATTAGGGTTAGGGTTACAAACTAGGATTTAACATTAGGGTTAGGGTTACAAACTATGTTTTTTTATGAGGGTTAGGTTTTCAAACTAAGGTTTCAAATTAGAGTTAGGTTTTCAAACAGGGGTTTCAAATTAGGGTTAGGGTTTCAAACAAGGGTTTAAAATTAGGGATAGGGTTTCAAACTAGGGTTTTACATTAGGGTTAGGGTTTCAAACTAGGGTTTAACATTAGGGTTAGGGTTTCAAACTAGGGTTTCAAATTAGGGTTAGGGTTACAAACAAGGGGTTTTACATTAGGGTTAGGGTTTCAAACTAGGGTCTTACATTAGGGTTAGGGTTTCAAACTCGGGTTTAAAATTAGGGTTAGGGTTTCAAACAAGGGTTTTACATTAGGGTTAGGGTTTCAAACTAGGGTTTTACATTAGGGTTAGGGTTTCAAACTAGGGTTTTACATTAGGGTTAGGGTTACAAACTAGGGTTTTACATTAGGGTTAAGGTTTCAAACTAGGGTTTTACCTTACGGTTAGGGTTTCAAACTAGGGTTTAAATTTAGGGTTAGTGTTTCAAACTAGGGTTTATCATTAGGGTTAGGGTTTCAAACTAGGGTTTTACATTAGGGTTAGGGTTTCAAATTAGGGTTTAACATTAGGGTTAGCGTTTCAAACTAGTGTTTTACATTAGGGTTAATGCTTCAAACTAGGGTTTTACATTAGGGTTAGGGTTTTAAACTATGGTTTCAAATTAGATTTGGGGTTTCAAACTAGGGTTTTACATTAGGGTTAGCGTTTCAAACTAGTGTTTTACATTAGGGTTAGTGCTTCAAACTAGGGTTTTAAATTAGGGTTAATGCTTCAAACTATGGTTTTACATTAGGGTTAGGGTTTTAAACTAGGGTTTTACATTAGGGTTAGGGTTTCAAACTAGGGTTTTACATTTGGGTTAGGGTTACAAACTAGGGTTTTACATTAGGGTTAGGGTTTCAAACTAGGGTTTCAAATTAGGCTTAGGGTTTCAAACTAGGGTTTTACATTAGGGTTAGGGTTTCAAACAAGGGTTTTACATTAGGGTTAGGGTTTCAAACTAGGGTTTAACATTAGGGTTAGGGTTTCAAACTAGGGTTTTAAATTAGGGTTAGGGTTTCAAAACAGTCATTTTACATTAGGGTTAGGGTTACAAACTAGGGTTTTACATTAGGGTTAGGGTTTCAAACTAGGGTTTTACATTAGGGTTAGGGTTTCAAACTAGGGTTTCAAATTAGGCTTAGGGTTTCAAACTAGGGTTTTACATTAGGGTTAGGGTTTCAAACAAGGGTTTTACATTAGGGTTAGGGTTACAAACTAGGGTTTTACATTAGGGTTAGGGTTTCAAACTGGGGTTTAAAATTAGGGTTAGGGTTTCAAACAAGGGTTTTACATTAGGGTTAGGGTTTCAAACTAGGGTTTTACATTAGGGTTAGGGTTTCAAACTAGGGTTTTACATTAGAGTTAGGGTTACAAACTAGGGTTTTACATTAGGGTTAGGGTTTCAAACTAGGGTTTTACATTAGGGTTAGGGTTTTAAACTATGGTTTCAAATTAGATTTGGGGTTTCAAACTAGGGTTTTACATTAGGGTTAGCATTTCAAACTAGTGTTTTACATTAGGGTTAGTGCTTCAAACTAGGGTTTTACATTAGGGTTAATGCTTCAAACTATGGTTTTACATTATGGTTAGGGTTTCAAATTAGGGTTTTACATTAGGGTTAGGGTTTCAAACTAGGGTTTTACATTTGGGTTAGGGTTACAAACTAGGGTTTTACATTAGGGTTAGGGTTTCAAACTAGGGTTTTACATTAGGGTTAGGGTTACAAACTAGGGTTTCAAATTAGGCTTAGGGTTTCAAACTAGGGTTTTACATTAGGGTTACGGTTTCAAACAAGGGTTTTACATTAGGGTTAGGGTTTCAAACTAGGGTTTAACATTAGGGTTAGGGTTTTAAACTAGGGTTTTACATTAGGGTTAGGGTTACAAACTAGGGTTTAAAATTAGGATTAGGGTTTCAAACTAGGGTTTTACATTAGGGTTAGAGTTTCAAACAAGGGTTTTACATTAGGGTTAGGGTTTCAAAACAGTCATTTTACATTAGATTTAGGGTT
Source organism: Vanacampus margaritifer (assembly GCF_051991255.1). Classification (NCBI taxonomy): domain Eukaryota; kingdom Metazoa; phylum Chordata; class Actinopteri; order Syngnathiformes; family Syngnathidae; genus Vanacampus; species Vanacampus margaritifer. The sequence goes on along the minus strand of NW_027520762.1, from coordinate 428 downwards.
ACAAACTAGGGTTTTACATTAGGGTTAGGGTTTCAAACTAGGCTTTTACATTAGGGTTAGGGTTTCAAACTAGGGTTTCAAATTAGGTTTAGGGTTTCAAACTAGGGTTTTACATTAGGGTTAGGGTTTCAAACTAGGGTTTTACATTAGGGTTAGGGTTTCAAACTAGGGTTTCAAATTAGGCTTAGGGTTTCAAACTAGGGTTTTACATTAGGGTTAGGGTTTCAAACAAGGGTTTTACATTAGGGTTAGGGTTTCAAAACAGTCATTTTACATTAGGGTTAGGGTTACAAACTAGGGTTTTACATTAGGGTTAGGTTTTCAAACTAGGGTTTTACATTAGGGTTAGGGTTTCAAACTAGGGTTTTACATTAGGTTTAGGGTTTCAAACTAGGGTTTTACATTAGGGTTAGGGTTAAAAAACAGTG
>NW_027520761.1:0-140337 GCF_051991255.1 Vanacampus margaritifer | reverse complement strand
ATGCCCAATTGAAATGAATGGCGGGATACCAGGTGTCAAAGTCGACCATGAACCTGGGGAAGGAAAGAGCTGTCAGGATGGCCGAGCGGTCTAAGTCGCTGCGCTCGGGTCGCAGTCCCCACTGGAGGCGCGGGTTCGAATCCCAGAGATTCCCCCATAGGAATGAATGGTCGAAATGCCCAATTGAAATGAATGGCGGGCTACCAGGTGTCAAAGTCCCCCATTGAACATTGGAAGGAAAGAGCTGTCAGGATGGCTGAGCGGTCTAAGTCGCTGCGTTCGGGTCGCAGTCCCCCACTGGAGGCGAGGGTTCGAATCCCAGAGATTCCCCCATAGGAATGAATGGTCGAAATGCCCCATTGAAATGAATGGCGGGCTACCAGGTGTCAAAGTCCCCCAATGAACCTGGGAAGGAAAGAGCTGTCAGGATGGCCGAGCGGTCTAAAGTCGCTGCGCTCGGGGGTCGCAGTCCCCACTGGAGGCGCGGGTTTCGAATCCAGAGATTCCCCCATAGGAATGAATGGTCGAAATGCCCAATTGAAATGAATGGCGGGATACCAGTGTCAAAGTCCACCATTGAACCTGGGAAGGAAAGAGCTGTCAGGATGGCTGAGCGGTCTAAGTCGCTGCGCTCGGGTCGCAGTCCCCACTGGAGGCGCGGGTTCGAATCCCAGAGATTCCCCCATAGGAATGAATGGTCGAAATGCCCAATTGAAATGAATGGCGGGCTACCAGGTGTCAAAGTCCCCCATTGAACATTGGGAAGGAAAGAGCTGTCAGGATGCTGAGCGGTCTAAGTCGCTGCGTTCGGGTCGCAGTCCCCACTGGAGGCGAGGTTCGAATCCCAGAGATTCCCCCATAGGAATGAATGGTCGAAATGCCCCCATTGAAATGAATGGCGGGCTACCAGGTGTCAAAGTCCCCCAATGAACCTGGGAAGGAAAGAGCTGTCAGGATGGCTGAGCGGTCTCAAGTCGCTGCGTTCGGGTCGCAGTCCCCACTGGAGGCGCGGGTTCGAATCCCAGAGATTCCCCCATAGGAATGAATGGTCGAAATGCCCAATTGAAATGAATGGCGGGCTACCAGGTGTCAAAGTCCCCCAATGAACCTGGGAAGGAAAGAGCTGTCAGGATGGCTGAGCGGTCTAAGTCGCTGCGCTCGGGTCGCAGTCCCCACTGGAGGCGCGGGTTCGAATCCCAGAGATTCCCCCATAGGAATGAATGTTCGAAATTGCCCAATTGAAATGAATGGCGGGCTACCAGGTGTCAAAGTCCCCCAATGAACCTGGGAAGGAAAGAGCTGTCAGGATGGCTGAGCGGTCTAAGTCGCTGCGCTCGGGTCGCAGTCCCCACTGGAGGCGCGGTTTCGAATCCCAGAGATTCCCCATAGGAATGAATGGTCGAAATGCCCAATTGAAAAGAATGGCGGGCTACCAGGTGTCAAAGTCCCCCAATGAACCTGGGAAGGAAAGAGCTGTCAGGATGGCTGAGCGGTCTAAGTCGCTGCGCTCGGGTCGCAGTCCCCACTGGAGGCGCGGGTTCGAATCCCAGAGATTCCCCCATAGGAATGAATGGTCGAAATGCCCAATTGAAATGAATGGCGGGGATACCAGTGTCAAAGTCCACCATTGAACCTGGAAGGAAAGAGCTGTCAGGATGGCCTGAGCGGTCTAAGTCGCTGCGCTCGGGTCGCAGTCCCCACTGGAGCGCCGGGTTCGAATCCCAGAGATTCCCCCATAGATATGAATGTTCGAAATGCCCATTGAAATAAATGGCGGGCTACCAGGTGTCTAAGTGCCCCAATGAACCTGGGAAGGAAAGAGCTGTCAGGATGGCTGAGCGGTCTAAGTCGCTGCGCTTCGGGTCGCAGTCCCCACTGAGGCGCGGGGTTCGAATCCCAGAGATTCCCCCATAGGAATGAATGGTCGAAATGCCCAATTGAAAAGGAATGGCGGGCTACCAGGTGTCAAAGTCCCCCAATGAACCTGGGAAGAAAGAGCTGTCAGGATGGCTGAGCGGTCTAAGTCGCTGCGCTCGGGTCGCAGTCCCCACTGGAGGCGAGCGGGTTCGAATCCCAGAGATTCCCCCATAGGAATGAATGGTCGAAATGCCCAATTGAAATGAATGGCGGGATACCAGGTGTCAAGTCCACCATTGAACCTGGGAAGGAAAGAGCTGTCAGGATGGCCGAGCGGTCTAAGTCGCTGCGCTCGGGTCGCAGTCCCCACTGGAGGCGCGGGTTCGAATCCCAGAGATTCCCCCATAGGAATGAAAGGTCGAAATGCCCAATTGAAATGAATGGCGGGATACCAGGTGTCAAAGTCGACCATTGAACCTGGGAAGGAAGAGCTTGTCAGGATGGCCGAGCGGTCTAAGTCGCTGCGCTCGGGTCGCAGTCCCCACTGGAGGCGCGGGTTCGAATCCAGAGATTCCCCCATAGGAATGAAAGGTCGAAATGCCCAATGAAATAAATGGCGGGCTACCAGGTGTCAAAGGTCCCCCAATGAACCTGGGAAGGAAAGAGCTGTCAGGATGGCCGAGTGGTCTAAGTCGCTGCGTTCGGGTCGCAGTCCCCACTGGAGGCGAGGGTTCGAATCCCAGAGATTCCCCCATAGGAATGAAATGGTCGAAATGCCCCATTGAAATGAATGGCGGGCTACCAGGTGTCAAAGTCCCCCAATGAACCTGGGAAGGAAAGAGCTGTCAGGATGGCCGAGCGGTCTAAGTCGCTGCGCTCGGGTCGCAGTCCCCACTGAGAGGCGCGGGTTCGAAATCCCAGAGATTCCCCCATAGGAATGAAAGGTCGAAATGCCCAATTGAAATGAATGGCGGGATACCAGGTGTCAAAGTCGACCATTGAACCTGGGAAGGAAAGAGCTGTCAGGATGGCCGAGCGGTCTAAGTCGCTGCGCTCGGGTCGCAGTCCCCACTGGAGGCGCGGGTTCGAATCCCAGAGATTCCCCATAGGAATGAAAGGTCGAAATGGCCCAATTGAAATAAATGGCGGGCTACCAGGTGTCAAAGTCCCCCAATGAACCTGGGAAGGAAAGAGCTGTCAGGATGGCCGAGTGGTCTAAGTCGCTGCGTTCGGGTCGCAGTCCCCACTGGAGGCGAGGGTTCGAATCCCAGAGATTCCCCCATAGGAATGAAAGGTCGAAATGCCCCATTGAAATGAATGGCGGGCTACCAGGTGTCAAAGTCCCCCAATGAACCTGGGAAGGAAAGAGCTGTCAGGATGGCCGAGCGGTCTAAGTCGCTGCGCTCGGGTCGCAGTCCCCACTGGAGGCGCGGGTTCGAATCCCAGAGATTCCCCCATAGGAATGAATGGTCGAAATGTCCAATTGAAATGAATGGCGGGCTACCAGGTGTCAAAGTCCCCCAATGAACCTGGGAAGGAAAGAGCTGTCAGGATGGCTGAGCGGTCTAAGTCGCTGCGCTCGGGTCGCAGTCCCCCACTGGAGGCGCGGGTTCGAATCCCAGAGATTCCCCCATAGGAATGAATGGTCGAAATGCCCAATTGAAATGAATGGCGGGCTACCAGGTGTCAAAGTCCCCCATTGAACATTGGAAGGAAAGAGCTGTCAGGATGGCTGAGCGGTCTAAGTCGCTGCGTTCGGGTCGCAGTCCCCACTGGAGGCGAGGGTTCGAATCCCAGAGATTCCCCCATAGGAATGAATGGTCGAAATGCCCCATTGAAATGAATGGCGGGCTACCAGGTGTCAAAGTCCCCCAATGAACCTGGGAAGGAAAGAGCTGTCAGGATGGCTGAGCGGTCTAAGTCGCTGCGTTCGGGTCGCAGTCCCCACTGGAGGCGCGGGTTCGAATCCCAGAGATTCCCCCATAGGAATGAATGGTCGAAATGCCCAATTGAAATGAATGGCGGGCTACCAGGTGTCAAAGTCCCCCAATGAACCTGGGAAGGAAAGAGCTGTCAGGATGGCTGAGCGGTCTAAGTCGCTGCGCTCGGGTCGCAGTCCCCACTGGAGGCGCGGGTTCGAATCCCAGAGATTCCCCCATAGGAATGAATGTTCGAAATGCCCAATTGAAATGAATGGCGGGCTACCAGGTGTCAAAGTCCCCCAATGAACCTGGGAAGGAAAGAGCTGTCAGGATGGCTGAGCGGTCTAAGTCGCTGCGCTCGGGTCGCAGTCCCCACTGGAGGCGCGGGTTCGAATCCCAGAGATTCCCCCATAGGAATGAATGGTCGAAATGCCCAATTGAAAAGAATGGCGGGCTACCAGGTGTCAAAGTCCCCCAATGAACCTGGGAAGGAAAGAGCTGTCAGGATGGCTGAGCGGTCTAAGTCGCTGCGCTCGGGTCGCAGTCCCCACTGGAGGCGCGGGTTCGAATCCCAGAGATTCCCCCATAGGAATGAATGGTCGAAATGCCCAATTGAAATGAATGGCGGGATACCAGGTGTCAAAGTCCACCATTGAACCTGGGAAGGAAAGAGCTGTCAGGATGGCTGAGCGGTCTAAGTCGCTGCGCTCGGGTCGCAGTCCCCACTGGAGGCGCGGGTTCGAATCCCAGAGATTCCCCCATAGGAATGAATGTTCGAAATGCCCAATTGAAATAAATGGCGGGCTACCAGGTGTCAAAGTCCCCCAATGAACCTGGGAAGGAAAGAGCTGTCAGGATGGCTGAGCGGTCTAAGTCGCTGCGCTCGGGTCGCAGTCCCCACTGGAGGCGCGGGTTCGAATCCCAGAGATTCCCCCATAGGAATGAATGGTCGAAATGCCCAATTGAAAAGAATGGCGGGCTACCAGGTGTCAAAGTCCCCCAATGAACCTGGGAAGGAAAGAGCTGTCAGGATGGCTGAGCGGTCTAAGTCGCTGCGCTCGGGTCGCAGTCCCCACTGGAGGCGCGGGTTCGAATCCCAGAGATTCCCCCATAGGAATGAATGGTCGAAATGCCCAATTGAAATGAATGGCGGGATACCAGGTGTCAAAGTCCACCATTGAACCTGGGAAGGAAAGAGCTGTCAGGATGGCCGAGCGGTCTAAGTCGCTGCGCTCGGGTCGCAGTCCCCACTGGAGGCGCGGGTTCGAATCCCAGAGATTCCCCCATAGGAATGAAAGGTCGAAATGCCCAATTGAAATGAATGGCGGGATACCAGGTGTCAAAGTCGACCATTGAACCTGGGAAGGAAAGAGCTGTCAGGATGGCCGAGCGGTCTAAGTCGCTGCGCTCGGGTCGCAGTCCCCACTGGAGGCGCGGGTTCGAATCCCAGAGATTCCCCCATAGGAATGAAAGGTCGAAATGCCCAATTGAAATGAATGGCGGGATACCAGGTGTCAAAGTCCACCATTGAACCTGGGAAGGAAAGAGCTGTCAGGATGGCCGAGCGGTCTAAGTCGCTGCGCTCGGGTCGCAGTCCCCACTGGAGGCGCGGGTTCGAATCCCAGAGATTCCCCCATAGGAATGAAAGGTCGAAATGCCCAATTGAAATGAATGGCGGGATACCAGGTGTCAAAGTCGACCATTGAACCTGGGAAGGAAAGAGCTGTCAGGATGGCCGAGCGGTCTAAGTCGCTGCGCTCGGGTCGCAGTCCCCACTGGAGGCGCGGGTTCGAATCCCAGAGATTCCCCCATAGGAATGAATGGTCGAAATGCCCAATTGAAATGAATGGCGGGCTACCAGGTGTCAAAGTCCCCCATTGAACATTGGAAGGAAAGAGCTGTCAGGATGGCTGAGCGGTCTAAGTCGCTGCGTTCGGGTCGCAGTCCCCACTGGAGGCGAGGGTTCGAATCCCAGAGATTCCCCCATAGGAATGAATGGTCGAAATGCCCCATTGAAATGAATGGCGGGCTACCAGGTGTCAAAGTCCCCCAATGAACCTGGGAAGGAAAGAGCTGTCAGGATGGCCGAGCGGTCTAAGTCGCTGCGCTCGGGTCGCAGTCCCCACTGGAGGCGCGGGTTCGAATCCCAGAGATTCCCCCATAGGAATGAATGGTCGAAATGCCCAATTGAAATGAATGGCGGGATACCAGGTGTCAAAGTCCACCATTGAACCTGGGAAGGAAAGAGCTGTCAGGATGGCTGAGCGGTCTAAGTCGCTGCGCTCGGGTCGCAGTCCCCACTGGAGGCGCGGGTTCGAATCCCAGAGATTCCCCCATAGGAATGAATGGTCGAAATGCCCAATTGAAATGAATGGCGGGCTACCAGGTGTCAAAGTCCCCCATTGAACATTGGAAGGAAAGAGCTGTCAGGATGGCTGAGCGGTCTAAGTCGCTGCGTTCGGGTCGCAGTCCCCACTGGAGGCGAGGGTTCGAATCCCAGAGATTCCCCCATAGGAATGAATGGTCGAAATGCCCCATTGAAATGAATGGCGGGCTACCAGGTGTCAAAGTCCCCCAATGAACCTGGGAAGGAAAGAGCTGTCAGGATGGCTGAGCGGTCTAAGTCGCTGCGTTCGGGTCGCAGTCCCCACTGGAGGCGCGGGTTCGAATCCCAGAGATTCCCCCATAGGAATGAATGGTCGAAATGCCCAATTGAAATGAATGGCGGGCTACCAGGTGTCAAAGTCCCCCAATGAACCTGGGAAGGAAAGAGCTGTCAGGATGGCTGAGCGGTCTAAGTCGCTGCGCTCGGGTCGCAGTCCCCACTGGAGGCGCGGGTTCGAATCCCAGAGATTCCCCCATAGGAATGAATGTTCGAAATGCCCAATTGAAATGAATGGCGGGCTACCAGGTGTCAAAGTCCCCCAATGAACCTGGGAAGGAAAGAGCTGTCAGGATGGCTGAGCGGTCTAAGTCGCTGCGCTCGGGTCGCAGTCCCCACTGGAGGCGCGGGTTCGAATCCCAGAGATTCCCCCATAGGAATGAATGGTCGAAATGCCCAATTGAAAAGAATGGCGGGCTACCAGGTGTCAAAGTCCCCCAATGAACCTGGGAAGGAAAGAGCTGTCAGGATGGCTGAGCGGTCTAAGTCGCTGCGCTCGGGTCGCAGTCCCCACTGGAGGCGCGGGTTCGAATCCCAGAGATTCCCCCATAGGAATGAATGGTCGAAATGCCCAATTGAAATGAATGGCGGGATACCAGGTGTCAAAGTCCACCATTGAACCTGGGAAGGAAAGAGCTGTCAGGATGGCCGAGCGGTCTAAGTCGCTGCGCTCGGGTCGCAGTCCCCACTGGAGGCGCGGGTTCGAATCCCAGAGATTCCCCCATAGGAATGAATGTTCGAAATGCCCAATTGAAATAAATGGCGGGCTACCAGGTGTCAAAGTCCCCCAATGAACCTGGGAAGGAAAGAGCTGTCAGGATGGCTGAGCGGTCTAAGTCGCTGCGCTCGGGTCGCAGTCCCCACTGGAGGCGCGGGTTCGAATCCCAGAGATTCCCCCATAGGAATGAATGGTCGAAATGCCCAATTGAAAAGAATGGCGGGCTACCAGGTGTCAAAGTCCCCCAATGAACCTGGGAAGGAAAGAGCTGTCAGGATGGCTGAGCGGTCTAAGTCGCTGCGCTCGGGTCGCAGTCCCCACTGGAGGCGCGGGTTCGAATCCCAGAGATTCCCCCATAGGAATGAATGGTCGAAATGCCCAATTGAAATGAATGGCGGGATACCAGGTGTCAAAGTCCACCATTGAACCTGGGAAGGAAAGAGCTGTCAGGATGGCCGAGCGGTCTAAGTCGCTGCGCTCGGGTCGCAGTCCCCACTGGAGGCGCGGGTTCGAATCCCAGAGATTCCCCCATAGGAATGAAAGGTCGAAATGCCCAATTGAAATGAATGGCGGGATACCAGGTGTCAAAGTCGACCATTGAACCTGGGAAGGAAAGAGCTGTCAGGATGGCCGAGCGGTCTAAGTCGCTGCGCTCGGGTCGCAGTCCCCACTGGAGGCGCGGGTTCGAATCCCAGAGATTCCCCCATAGGAATGAAAGGTCGAAATGCCCAATTGAAATAAATGGCGGGCTACCAGGTGTCAAAGTCCCCCAATGAACCTGGGAAGGAAAGAGCTGTCAGGATGGCCGAGTGGTCTAAGTCGCTGCGTTCGGGTCGCAGTCCCCACTGGAGGCGAGGGTTCGAATCCCAGAGATTCCCCCATAGGAATGAATGGTCGAAATGCCCCATTGAAATGAATGGCGGGCTACCAGGTGTCAAAGTCCCCCAATGAACCTGGGAAGGAAAGAGCTGTCAGGATGGCCGAGCGGTCTAAGTCGCTGCGCTCGGGTCGCAGTCCCCACTGGAGGCGCGGGTTCGAATCCCAGAGATTCCCCCATAGGAATGAAAGGTCGAAATGCCCAATTGAAATGAATGGCGGGATACCAGGTGTCAAAGTCGACCATTGAACCTGGGAAGGAAAGAGCTGTCAGGATGGCCGAGCGGTCTAAGTCGCTGCGCTCGGGTCGCAGTCCCCACTGGAGGCGCGGGTTCGAATCCCAGAGATTCCCCCATAGGAATGAAAGGTCGAAATGCCCAATTGAAATAAATGGCGGGCTACCAGGTGTCAAAGTCCCCCAATGAACCTGGGAAGGAAAGAGCTGTCAGGATGGCCGAGTGGTCTAAGTCGCTGCGTTCGGGTCGCAGTCCCCACTGGAGGCGAGGGTTCGAATCCCAGAGATTCCCCCATAGGAATGAATGGTCGAAATGCCCCATTGAAATGAATGGCGGGCTACCAGGTGTCAAAGTCCCCCAATGAACCTGGGAAGGAAAGAGCTGTCAGGATGGCCGAGCGGTCTAAGTCGCTGCGCTCGGGTCGCAGTCCCCACTGGAGGCGCGGGTTCGAATCCCAGAGATTCCCCCATAGGAATGAATGGTCGAAATGCCCAATTGAAATGAATGGCGGGATACCAGGTGTCAAAGTCCACCATTGAACCTGGGAAGGAAAGAGCTGTCAGGATGGCTGAGCGGTCTAAGTCGCTGCGCTCGGGTCGCAGTCCCCACTGGAGGCGCGGGTTCGAATCCCAGAGATTCCCCCATAGGAATGAATGGTCGAAATGCCCAATTGAAATGAATGGCGGGCTACCAGGTGTCAAAGTCCCCCATTGAACATTGGAAGGAAAGAGCTGTCAGGATGGCTGAGCGGTCTAAGTCGCTGCGTTCGGGTCGCAGTCCCCACTGGAGGCGAGGGTTCGAATCCCAGAGATTCCCCCATAGGAATGAATGGTCGAAATGCCCCATTGAAATGAATGGCGGGCTACCAGGTGTCAAAGTCCCCCAATGAACCTGGGAAGGAAAGAGCTGTCAGGATGGCTGAGCGGTCTAAGTCGCTGCGTTCGGGTCGCAGTCCCCACTGGAGGCGCGGGTTCGAATCCCAGAGATTCCCCCATAGGAATGAATGGTCGAAATGCCCAATTGAAATGAATGGCGGGCTACCAGGTGTCAAAGTCCCCCAATGAACCTGGGAAGGAAAGAGCTGTCAGGATGGCTGAGCGGTCTAAGTCGCTGCGCTCGGGTCGCAGTCCCCACTGGAGGCGCGGGTTCGAATCCCAGAGATTCCCCCATAGGAATGAATGTTCGAAATGCCCAATTGAAATGAATGGCGGGCTACCAGGTGTCAAAGTCCCCCAATGAACCTGGGAAGGAAAGAGCTGTCAGGATGGCTGAGCGGTCTAAGTCGCTGCGCTCGGGTCGCAGTCCCCACTGGAGGCGCGGGTTCGAATCCCAGAGATTCCCCCATAGGAATGAATGGTCGAAATGCCCAATTGAAAAGAATGGCGGGCTACCAGGTGTCAAAGTCCCCCAATGAACCTGGGAAGGAAAGAGCTGTCAGGATGGCTGAGCGGTCTAAGTCGCTGCGCTCGGGTCGCAGTCCCCACTGGAGGCGCGGGTTCGAATCCCAGAGATTCCCCCATAGGAATGAATGGTCGAAATGCCCAATTGAAATGAATGGCGGGATACCAGGTGTCAAAGTCCACCATTGAACCTGGGAAGGAAAGAGCTGTCAGGATGGCCGAGCGGTCTAAGTCGCTGCGCTCGGGTCGCAGTCCCCACTGGAGGCGCGGGTTCGAATCCCAGAGATTCCCCCATAGGAATGAAAGGTCGAAATGCCCAATTGAAATGAATGGCGGGATACCAGGTGTCAAAGTCGACCATTGAACCTGGGAAGGAAAGAGCTGTCAGGATGGCCGAGCGGTCTAAGTCGCTGCGCTCGGGTCGCAGTCCCCACTGGAGGCGCGGGTTCGAATCCCAGAGATTCCCCCATAGGAATGAAAGGTCGAAATGCCCAATTGAAATAAATGGCGGGCTACCAGGTGTCAAAGTCCCCCAATGAACCTGGGAAGGAAAGAGCTGTCAGGATGGCCGAGTGGTCTAAGTCGCTGCGTTCGGGTCGCAGTCCCCACTGGAGGCGAGGGTTCGAATCCCAGAGATTCCCCCATAGGAATGAATGGTCGAAATGCCCCATTGAAATGAATGGCGGGCTACCAGGTGTCAAAGTCCCCCAATGAACCTGGGAAGGAAAGAGCTGTCAGGATGGCCGAGCGGTCTAAGTCGCTGCGCTCGGGTCGCAGTCCCCACTGGAGGCGCGGGTTCGAATCCCAGAGATTCCCCCATAGGAATGAATGGTCGAAATGCCCAATTGAAATGAATGGCGGGATACCAGGTGTCAAAGTCCACCATTGAACCTGGGAAGGAAAGAGCTGTCAGGATGGCTGAGCGGTCTAAGTCGCTGCGCTCGGGTCGCAGTCCCCACTGGAGGCGCGGGTTCGAATCCCAGAGATTCCCCCATAGGAATGAATGGTCGAAATGCCCAATTGAAATGAATGGCGGGCTACCAGGTGTCAAAGTCCCCCATTGAACATTGGAAGGAAAGAGCTGTCAGGATGGCTGAGCGGTCTAAGTCGCTGCGTTCGGGTCGCAGTCCCCACTGGAGGCGAGGGTTCGAATCCCAGAGATTCCCCCATAGGAATGAATGGTCGAAATGCCCCATTGAAATGAATGGCGGGCTACCAGGTGTCAAAGTCCCCCAATGAACCTGGGAAGGAAAGAGCTGTCAGGATGGCCGAGCGGTCTAAGTCGCTGCGCTCGGGTCGCAGTCCCCACTGGAGGCGCGGGTTCGAATCCCAGAGATTCCCCCATAGGAATGAATGGTCGAAATGCCCAATTGAAATGAATGGCGGGATACCAGGTGTCAAAGTCCACCATTGAACCTGGGAAGGAAAGAGCTGTCAGGATGGCTGAGCGGTCTAAGTCGCTGCGCTCGGGTCGCAGTCCCCACTGGAGGCGCGGGTTCGAATCCCAGAGATTCCCCCATAGGAATGAATGGTCGAAATGCCCAATTGAAATGAATGGCGGGCTACCAGGTGTCAAAGTCCCCCATTGAACATTGGAAGGAAAGAGCTGTCAGGATGGCTGAGCGGTCTAAGTCGCTGCGTTCGGGTCGCAGTCCCCACTGGAGGCGAGGGTTCGAATCCCAGAGATTCCCCCATAGGAATGAATGGTCGAAATGCCCCATTGAAATGAATGGCGGGCTACCAGGTGTCAAAGTCCCCCAATGAACCTGGGAAGGAAAGAGCTGTCAGGATGGCCGAGCGGTCTAAGTCGCTGCGCTCGGGTCGCAGTCCCCACTGGAGGCGCGGGTTCGAATCCCAGAGATTCCCCCATAGGAATGAATGGTCGAAATGTCCAATTGAAATGAATGGCGGGCTACCAGGTGTCAAAGTCCCCCAATGAACCTGGGAAGGAAAGAGCTGTCAGGATGGCTGAGCGGTCTAAGTCGCTGCGCTCGGGTCGCAGTCCCCACTGGAGGCGCGGGTTCGAATCCCAGAGATTCCCCCATAGGAATGAATGGTCGAAATGCCCAATTGAAATGAATGGCGGGCTACCAGCTGTCAAAGTCCCCCATTGAACATTGGAAGGAAAGAGCTGTCAGGATGGCTGAGCGGTCTAAGTCGCTGCGTTCGGGTCGCAGTCCCCACTGGAGGCGAGGGTTCGAATCCCAGAGATTTCCCCATAGGAATGAATGGTCGAAATGCCCCATTGAAATGAATGGCGGGCTACCAGGTGTCAAAGTCCCCCAATGAACCTGGGAAGGAAAGAGCTGTCAGGATGGCCGAGTGGTCTAAGTCGCTGCGCTCGGGTCGCAGTCCCCACTGGAGGCGCGGGTTCGAATCCCAGAGATTCCCCCATAGGAATGAATGGTCGAAATGCCCCATTGAAATGAATGGCGGGCTACCAGGTGTCAAAGTCCCCCAATGAACCTGGGAAGGAAAGAGCTGTCAGGATGGCTGAGCGGTCTAAGTCGCTGCGTTCGGGTCGCAGTCCCCACTGGAGGCGAGGGTTCGAATCCCAGAGATTCCCCCATAGGAATGAATGGTCGAAATGCCCCATTGAAATGAATGGCGGGCTACCAGGTGTCAAAGTCCCCCAATGAACCTGAGAAGGAAAGAGCTGTCAGGATGGCCAAGTGGTCTAAGTCGCTGCGCTCGGGTCGCAGTCCCCACTGGAGGCGCGGGTTCGAATCCCAGAGATTCCCCCATAGGAATGAATGGTCGAAATGCCCAATTGAAATGAATGGCGGGCTACCAGGTGTCAAAGTCCCCCAATGAACCTGGGAAGGAAAGAGCTGTCAGGATGGCTGAGCGGTCTAAGTCGCTGCGCTCGGGTCGCAGTCCCCACTGGAGGCGCGGGTTCGAATCCCAGAGATTCCCCCATAGGAATGAATGGTCGAAATGCCCAATTGAAATGAATGGCGGGCTACCAGGTGTCAAAGTCCCCCATTGAACATTGGAAGGAAAGAGCTGTCAGGATGGCTGAGCGGTCTAAGTCGCTGCGTTCGGGTCGCAGTCCCCACTGGAGGCGAGGGTTCGAATCCCAGAGATTCCCCCATAGGAATGAATGGTCGAAATGCCCCATTGAAATGAATGGCGGGCTACCAGGTGTCAAAGTCCCCCAATGAACCTGGGAAGGAAAGAGCTGTCAGGATGGCTGAGCGGTCTAAGTCGCTGCGCTCGGGTCGCAGTCCCCACTGGAGGCGCGGGTTCGAATCCCAGAGATTCCCCCATAGGAATGAATGGTCGAAATGCCCAATTGAAATGAATGGCGGGCTACCAGGTGTCAAAGTCCCCCAATGAACCTGGGAAGGAAAGAGCTGTCAGGATGGCTGAGCGGTCTAAGTCGCTGCGCTCGGGTCGCAGTCCCCACTGGAGGCGCGGGTTCGAATCCCAGAGATTCCTCCATAGGAATGAATGGTCGAAATGCCCAATTGAAATGAATGGCGGGATACCAGGTGTCAAAGTCCACCATTGAACCTGGGAAGGAAAGAGCTGTCAGGATGGCCGAGCGGTCTAAGTCGCTGCGCTCGGGTCGCAGTCCCCACTGGAGGCGCGGGTTCGAATCCCAGAGATTCCCCCATAGGAATGAAAGGTCGAAATGCCCAATTGAAATAAATGGCGGGATACCAGGTGTCAAAGTCCCCCAATGAACCTGGGAAGGAAAGAGCTGTCAGGATGGCTGAGCGGTCTAAGTCGCTGCGCTCGGGTCGCAGTCCCCACTGGAGGCGCGGGTTCGAATCCCAGAGATTCCCCCATAGGAATGAATGGTCGAAATGCCCAATTGAAATGAATGGCGGGCTACCAGGTGTCAAAGTCCCCCATTGAACATTGGAAGGAAAGAGCTGTCAGGATGGTTGAGCGGTCTAAGTCGCTGCGTTCGGGTCGCAGTCCCCACTGGAGGCGAGGGTTCGAATCCCCGAGATTCCCCCATAGGAATGAATGGTCGAAATGCCCCATTGAAATGAATGGCGGGCTACCAGGTGTCAAAGTCCCCCAATGAACCTGGGAAGGAAAGAGCTGTCAGGATGGCCGAGTGGTCTAAGTCGCTGCGCTCGGGTCGCAGTCCCCACTGGAGGCGCGGGTTCGAATCCCAGAGATTCCCCCATAGGAATGAATGTTCGAAATGCCCAATTGAAATGAATGGCGGGATACCAGGTGTCAAAGTCCACCATTGAACCTGGGAAGGAAAGAGCTGTCAGGATGGCCGAGCGGTCTAAGTCGCTGCGCTCGGGTCGCAGTCCCCACTGGAGGCGCGGGTTCGAATCCCAGAGATTCCCCCATAGGAATGAATGGTCGAAATGCCCAATTGAAATGAATGGCGGGCTACCAGGTGTCAAAGTCAACCATTGAACCTGGGAAGGAAAGAGCTGTCAGGATGGCCGAGTGGTCTAAGTCGCTGCGCTCGGGTCGCAGTCCCCACTGGAGGCGCGGGTTCGAATCCCAGAGATTCCCCCATAGGAATGAATGGTCGAAATGCCCAATTGAAATGAATGGCGGGCTACCAGGTGTCAAAGTCCCCCATTGAACATTGGAAGGAAAGAGCTGTCAGGATGGCTGAGCGGTCTAAGTCGCTGCGTTCGGGTCGCAGTCCCCACTGGAGGCGAGGGTTCGAATCCCAGAGATTCCCCCATAGGAATGAATGGTCGAAATGCCCCATTGAAATGAATGGCGGGCTACCAGGTGTCAAAGTCCCCCAATGAACCTGGGAAGGAAAGAGCTGTCAGGATGGCCGAGCGGTCTAAGTCGCTGCGCTCGGGTCGCAGTCCCCACTGGAGGCGCGGGTTCGAATCCCAGAGATTCCCCCATAGGAATGAATGGTCGAAATGTCCAATTGAAATGAATGGCGGGCTACCAGGTGTCAAAGTCCCCCAATGAACCTGGGAAGGAAAGAGCTGTCAGGATGGCTGAGCGGTCTAAGTCGCTGCGCTCGGGTCGCAGTCCCCACTGGAGGCGCGGGTTCGAATCCCAGAGATTCCCCCATAGGAATGAATGGTCGAAATGCCCAATTGAAATGAATGGCGGGCTACCAGGTGTCAAAGTCCCCCATTGAACATTGGAAGGAAAGAGCTGTCAGGATGGCTGAGCGGTCTAAGTCGCTGCGTTCGGGTCGCAGTCCCCACTGGAGGCGAGGGTTCGAATCCCAGAGATTTCCCCATAGGAATGAATGGTCGAAATGCCCCATTGAAATGAATGGCGGGCTACCAGGTGTCAAAGTCCCCCAATGAACCTGGGAAGGAAAGAGCTGTCAGGATGGCCGAGTGGTCTAAGTCGCTGCGCTCGGGTCGCAGTCCCCACTGGAGGCGCGGGTTCGAATCCCAGAGATTCCCCCATAGGAATGAATGGTCGAAATGCCCCATTGAAATGAATGGCGGGCTACCAGGTGTCAAAGTCTTCCATTGAACATTGGAAGGAAAGAGCTGTCAGGATGGCTGAGCGGTCTAAGTCGCTGCGTTCGGGTCGCAGTCCCCACTGGAGGCGAGGGTTCGAATCCCAGAGATTCCCCCATAGGAATGAATGGTCGAAATGCCCCATTGAAATGAATGGCGGGCTACCAGGTGTCAAAGTCCCCCAATGAACCTGGGAAGGAAAGAGCTGTCAGGATGGCCGAGTGGTCTAAGTCGCTGCGCTCGGGTCGCAGTCCCCACTGGAGGCGCGGGTTCGAATCCCAGAGATTCCCCCATAGGAATGAATGGTCGAAATGCCCAATTGAAATGAATGGCGGGCTACCAGGTGTCAAAGTCCCCCAATGAACCTGGGAAGGAAAGAGCTGTCAGGATGGCTGAGCGGTCTAAGTCGCTGCGCTCGGGTCGCAGTCCCCACTGGAGGCGCGGGTTCGAATCCCAGAGATTCCCCCATAGGAATGAATGGTCGAAATGCCCAATTGAAATGAATGGCGGGCTACCAGGTGTCAAAGTCCCCCAATGAACCTGGGAAGGAAAGAGCTGTCAGGATGGCTGAGCGGTCTAAGTCGCTGCGCTCGGGTCGCAGTCCCCACTGGAGGCGCGGGTTCGAATCCCAGAGATTCCTCCATAGGAATGAATGGTCGAAATGCCCAATTGAAATGAATGGCGGGATACCAGGTGTCAAAGTCCACCATTGAACCTGGGAAGGAAAGAGCTGTCAGGATGGCCGAGCGGTCTAAGTCGCTGCGCTCGGGTCGCAGTCCCCACTGGAGGCGCGGGTTCGAATCCCAGAGATTCCCCCATAGGAATGAAAGGTCGAAATGCCCAATTGAAATAAATGGCGGGATACCAGGTGTCAAAGTCCCCCAATGAACCTGGGAAGGAAAGAGCTGTCAGGATGGCTGAGCGGTCTAAGTCGCTGCGCTCGGGTCGCAGTCCCCACTGGAGGCGCGGGTTCGAATCCCAGAGATTCCCCCATAGGAATGAATGGTCGAAATGCCCAATTGAAATGAATGGCGGGCTACCAGGTGTCAAAGTCCCCCAATGAACATTGGAAGGAAAGAGCTGTCAGGATGGCTGAGCGGTCTAAGTCGCTGCGTTCGGGTCGCAGTCCCCACTGGAGGCGAGGGTTCGAATCCCAGAGATTCCCCCATAGGAATGAATGGTCGAAATGCCCCATTGAAATGAATGGCGGGCTACCAGGTGTCAAAGTCCCCCAATGAACCTGGGAAGGAAAGAGCTGTCAGGATGGCCGAGCGGTCTAAGTCGCTGCGCTCGGGTCGCAGTCCCCACTGGAGGCGCGGGTTCGAATCCCAGAGATTCCCCCATAGGAATGAATGGTCGAAATGTCCAATTGAAATGAATGGCGGGCTACCAGGTGTCAAAGTCCCCCAATGAACCTGGGAAGGAAAGAGCTGTCAGGATGGCTGAGCGGTCTAAGTCGCTGCGTTCGGGTCGCAGTCCCCACTGGAGGCGAGGGTTCGAATCCCCGAGATTCCCCCATAGGAATGAATGGTCGAAATGCCCCATTGAAATGAATGGCGGGCTACCAGGTGTCAAAGTCCCCTAATGAACCTGGGAAGGAAAGAGCTGTCAGGATGGCCGAGTGGTCTAAGTCGCTGCGCTCGGGTCGCAGTCCCCACTGGAGGCGCGGGTTCGAATCCCAGAGATTCCCCCATAGGAATGAATGTTCGAAATGCCCAATTGAAATGAATGGCGGGCTACCAGGTGTCAAAGTCCCCCAATGAACCTGGGAAGGAAAGAGCTGTCAGGATGGCCGAGCGGTCTAAGTCGCTGCGCTCGGGTCGCAGTCCCCACTGGAGGCGAGGGTTCGAATCCCCGAGATTCCCCCATAGGAATGAATGGTCGAAATGCCCAATTGAAAAGAATGGCGGGCTACCAGGTGTCAAAGTCCCCCAATGAACCTGGGAAGGAAAGAGCTGTCAGGATGGCTGAGCGGTCTAAGTCGCTGCGCTCGGGTCGCAGTCCCCACTGGAGGCGCGGGTTCGAATCCCAGAGATTCCCCCAAAGGAATGAATGGTCGAAATGTCCAATTGAAATGAATGGCGGGCTACCAGGTGTCAAAGTCCCCCAATGAACCTGGGAAGGAAAGAGCTGTCAGGATGGCTGAGCGGTCTAAGTCGCTGCGTTCGGGTCGCAGTCCCCACTGGAGGCGAGGGTTCGAATCCCAGAGATTCCCCCATAGGAATAAATGGTCGAAATGCCCCATTGAAATGAATGGCGGGCTACCAGGTGTCAAAGTCCCCCAATGAACCTGGGAAGGAAAGAGCTGTCAGGATGGCCGAGTGGTCTAAGTCGCTGCGCTCGGGTCGCAGTCCCCACTGGAGGCGCGGGTTCGAATCCCAGAGATTCCCCCATAGGAATGAAAGGTCGAAATGCCCAATTGAAATGAATGGCGGGCTACCAGGTGTCAAAGTCCCCCAATGAACCTGGGAAGGAAAGAGCTGTCAGGATGGCTGAGCGGTCTAAGTCGCTGCGCTCGGGTCGCAGTCCCCACTGGAGGCGCGGGTTCGAATCCCAGAGATTCCCCCATAGGAATGAATGGTCGAAATGCCCAATTGAAATGAATGGCGGGCTACCAGGTGTCAAAGTCCCCCAATGAACCTGGGAAGGAAAGAGCTGTCAGGATGGCTGAGCGGTCTAAGTCGCTGCGCTCGGGTCGCAGTCCCCACTGGAGGCGCGGGTTCGAATCCCAGAGATTCCCCCATAGGAATGAATGGTCGAAATGCCCAATTGAAATGAATGGCGGGCTACCAGGTGTCAAAGTCCCCCAATGAACCTGGGAAGGAAAGAGCTGTCAGGATGGCTGAGCGGTCTAAGTCGCTGCGCTCGGGTCGCAGTCCCCACTGGAGGCGCGGGTTCGAATCCCAGAGATTCCTCCATAGGAATGAATGGTCGAAATGCCCAATTGAAATGAATGGCGGGATACCAGGTGTCAAAGTCCACCATTGAACCTGGGAAGGAAAGAGCTGTCAGGATGGCCGAGCGGTCTAAGTCGCTGCGCTCGGGTCGCAGTCCCCACTGGAGGCGCGGGTTCGAATCCCAGAGATTCCCCCATAGGAATGAAAGGTCGAAATGCCCAATTGAAATAAATGGCGGGATACCAGGTGTCAAAGTCCCCCAATGAACCTGGGAAGGAAAGAGCTGTCAGGATGGCTGAGCGGTCTAAGTCGCTGCGCTCGGGTCGCAGTCCCCACTGGAGGCGCGGGTTCGAATCCCAGAGATTCCCCCATAGGAATGAATGGTCGAAATGCCCAATTGAAATGAATGGCGGGCTACCAGGTGTCAAAGTCCCCCAATGAACATTGGAAGGAAAGAGCTGTCAGGATGGCTGAGCGGTCTAAGTCGCTGCGTTCGGGTCGCAGTCCCCACTGGAGGCGAGGGTTCGAATCCCAGAGATTCCCCCATAGGAATGAATGGTCGAAATGCCCCATTGAAATGAATGGCGGGCTACCAGGTGTCAAAGTCCCCCAATGAACCTGGGAAGGAAAGAGCTGTCAGGATGGCCGAGCGGTCTAAGTCGCTGCGCTCGGGTCGCAGTCCCCACTGGAGGCGCGGGTTCGAATCCCAGAGATTCCCCCATAGGAATGAATGGTCGAAATGTCCAATTGAAATGAATGGCGGGCTACCAGGTGTCAAAGTCCCCCAATGAACCTGGGAAGGAAAGAGCTGTCAGGATGGCTGAGCGGTCTAAGTCGCTGCGTTCGGGTCGCAGTCCCCACTGGAGGCGAGGGTTCGAATCCCCGAGATTCCCCCATAGGAATGAATGGTCGAAATGCCCCATTGAAATGAATGGCGGGCTACCAGGTGTCAAAGTCCCCTAATGAACCTGGGAAGGAAAGAGCTGTCAGGATGGCCGAGTGGTCTAAGTCGCTGCGCTCGGGTCGCAGTCCCCACTGGAGGCGCGGGTTCGAATCCCAGAGATTCCCCCATAGGAATGAATGTTCGAAATGCCCAATTGAAATGAATGGCGGGCTACCAGGTGTCAAAGTCCCCCAATGAACCTGGGAAGGAAAGAGCTGTCAGGATGGCCGAGCGGTCTAAGTCGCTGCGCTCGGGTCGCAGTCCCCACTGGAGGCGAGGGTTCGAATCCCCGAGATTCCCCCATAGGAATGAATGGTCGAAATGCCCAATTGAAAAGAATGGCGGGCTACCAGGTGTCAAAGTCCCCCAATGAACCTGGGAAGGAAAGAGCTGTCAGGATGGCTGAGCGGTCTAAGTCGCTGCGCTCGGGTCGCAGTCCCCACTGGAGGCGCGGGTTCGAATCCCAGAGATTCCCCCATAGGAATGAATGGTCGAAATGCCCAATTGAAATGAATGGCGGGCTACCAGGTGTCAAAGTCCCCCAATGAACCTGGGAAGGAAAGAGCTGTCAGGATGGCTGAGCGGTCTAAGTCGCTGCGTTCGGGTCGCAGTCCCCACTGGAGGCGAGGGTTCGAATCCCAGAGATTCCCCCATAGGAATAAATGGTCGAAATGCCCCATTGAAATGAATGGCGGGCTACCAGGTGTCAAAGTCCCCCAATGAACCTGGGAAGGAAAGAGCTGTCAGGATGGCCGAGTGGTCTAAGTCGCTGCGCTCGGGTCGCAGTCCCCACTGGAGGCGCGGGTTCGAATCCCAGAGATTCCCCCATAGGAATGAAAGGTCGAAATGCCCAATTGAAATGAATGGCGGGCTACCAGGTGTCAAAGTCCCCCAATGAACCTGGGAAGGAAAGAGCTGTCAGGATGGCTGAGCGGTCTAAGTCGCTGCGCTCGGGTCGCAGTCCCCACTGGAGGCGCGGGTTCGAATCCCAGAGATTCCCCCATAGGAATGAATGGTCGAAATGCCCAATTGAAATGAATGGCGGGCTACCAGGTGTCAAAGTCCCCCAATGAACCTGGGAAGGAAAGAGCTGTCAGGATGGCTGAGCGGTCTAAGTCGCTGCGCTCGGGTCGCAGTCCCCACTGGAGGCGCGGGTTCGAATCCCAGAGATTCCCCCATAGGAATGAATGGTCGAAATGCCCAATTGAAATGAATGGCGGGCTACCAGGTGTCAAAGTCCCCCAATGAACCTGGGAAGGAAAGAGCTGTCAGGATGGCTGAGCGGTCTAAGTCGCTGCGCTCGGGTCGCAGTCCCCACTGGAGGCGCGGGTTCGAATCCCAGAGATTCCTCCATAGGAATGAATGGTCGAAATGCCCAATTGAAATGAATGGCGGGATACCAGGTGTCAAAGTCCACCATTGAACCTGGGAAGGAAAGAGCTGTCAGGATGGCCGAGCGGTCTAAGTCGCTGCGCTCGGGTCGCAGTCCCCACTGGAGGCGCGGGTTCGAATCCCAGAGATTCCCCCATAGGAATGAAAGGTCGAAATGCCCAATTGAAATAAATGGCGGGATACCAGGTGTCAAAGTCCCCCAATGAACCTGGGAAGGAAAGAGCTGTCAGGATGGCTGAGCGGTCTAAGTCGCTGCGCTCGGGTCGCAGTCCCCACTGGAGGCGCGGGTTCGAATCCCAGAGATTCCCCCATAGGAATGAATGGTCGAAATGCCCAATTGAAATGAATGGCGGGCTACCAGGTGTCAAAGTCCCCCATTGAACATTGGAAGGAAAGAGCTGTCAGGATGGTTGAGCGGTCTAAGTCGCTGCGTTCGGGTCGCAGTCCCCACTGGAGGCGAGGGTTCGAATCCCCGAGATTCCCCCATAGGAATGAATGGTCGAAATGCCCCATTGAAATGAATGGCGGGCTACCAGGTGTCAAAAACCCCCAATGAACCTGGGAAGGAAAGAGCTGTCAGGATGGCCGAGTGGTCTAAGTCGCTGCGCTCGGGTCGCAGTCCCCACTGGAGGCGCGGGTTCGAATCCCAGAGATTCCCCCAAAGGAATGAATGGTCGAAATGTCCAATTGAAATGAATGGCGGGCTACCAGGTGTCAAAGTCCCCCAATGAACCTGGGAAGGAAAGAGCTGTCAGGATGGCTGAGCGGTCTAAGTCGCTGCGTTCGGGTCGCAGTCCCCACTGGAGGCGAGGGTTCGAATCCCAGAGATTCCCCCATAGGAATAAATGGTCGAAATGCCCCATTGAAATGAATGGCGGGCTACCAGGTGTCAAAGTCCCCCAATGAACCTGGGAAGGAAAGAGCTGTCAGGATGGCCGAGTGGTCTAAGTCGCTGCGCTCGGGTCGCAGTCCCCACTGGAGGCGCGGGTTCGAATCCCAGAGATTCCCCCATAGGAATGAAAGGTCGAAATGCCCAATTGAAATGAATGGCGGGCTACCAGGTGTCAAAGTCCCCCAATGAACCTGGGAAGGAAAGAGCTGTCAGGATGGCTGAGCGGTCTAAGTCGCTGCGCTCGGGTCGCAGTCCCCACTGGAGGCGCGGGTTCGAATCCCAGAGATTCCCCCATAGGAATGAATGGTCGAAATGCCCAATTGAAATGAATGGCGGGCTACCAGGTGTCAAAGTCCCCCAATGAACCTGGGAAGGAAAGAGCTGTCAGGATGGCTGAGCGGTCTAAGTCGCTGCGCTCGGGTCGCAGTCCCCACTGGAGGCGCGGGTTCGAATCCCAGAGATTCCCCCATAGGAATGAATGGTCGAAATGCCCCATTGAAATGAATGGCGGGCTACCAGGTGTCAAAGTCCCCCAATGAACCTGGGAAGGAAAGAGCTGTCAGGATGGCTGAGCGGTCTAAGTCGCTGCGCTCGGGTCGCAGTCCCCACTGGAGGCGCGGGTTCGAATCCCAGAGATTCCTCCATAGGAATGAATGGTCGAAATGCCCAATTGAAATGAATGGCGGGATACCAGGTGTCAAAGTCCACCATTGAACCTGGGAAGGAAAGAGCTGTCAGGATGGCCGAGCGGTCTAAGTCGCTGCGCTCGGGTCGCAGTCCCCACTGGAGGCGCGGGTTCGAATCCCAGAGATTCCCCCATAGGAATGAAAGGTCGAAATGCCCAATTGAAATAAATGGCGGGATACCAGGTGTCAAAGTCCCCCAATGAACCTGGGAAGGAAAGAGCTGTCAGGATGGCTGAGCGGTCTAAGTCGCTGCGCTCGGGTCGCAGTCCCCACTGGAGGCGCGGGTTCGAATCCCAGAGATTCCCCCATAGGAATGAATGGTCGAAATGCCCAATTGAAATGAATGGCGGGCTACCAGGTGTCAAAGTCCCCCATTGAACATTGGAAGGAAAGAGCTGTCAGGATGGTTGAGCGGTCTAAGTCGCTGCGTTCGGGTCGCAGTCCCCACTGGAGGCGAGGGTTCGAATCCCCGAGATTCCCCCATAGGAATGAATGGTCGAAATGCCCCATTGAAATGAATGGCGGGCTACCAGGTGTCAAAAACCCCCAATGAACCTGGGAAGGAAAGAGCTGTCAGGATGGCCGAGTGGTCTAAGTCGCTGCGCTCGGGTCGCAGTCCCCACTGGAGACGCGGGTTCGAATCCCAGAGATTCCCCCAAAGGAATGAATGGTCGAAATGTCCAATTGAAATGAATGGCGGGCTACCAGGTGTCAAAGTCCCCCAATGAACCTGGGAAGGAAAGAGCTGTCAGGATGGCTGAGCGGTCTAAGTCGCTGCGTTCGGGTCGCAGTCCCCACTGGAGGCGAGGGTTCGAATCCCAGAGATTCCCCCATAGGAATAAATGGTCGAAATGCCCCATTGAAATGAATGGCGGGCTACCAGGTGTCAAAGTCCCCCAATGAACCTGGGAAGGAAAGAGCTGTCAGGATGGCCGAGTGGTCTAAGTCGCTGCGCTCGGGTCGCAGTCCCCACTGGAGGCGCGGGTTCGAATCCCAGAGATTCCCCCATAGGAATGAAAGGTCGAAATGCCCAATTGAAATGAATGGCGGGCTACCAGGTGTCAAAGTCCCCCAATGAACCTGGGAAGGAAAGAGCTGTCAGGATGGCTGAGCGGTCTAAGTCGCTGCGCTCGGGTCGCAGTCCCCACTGGAGGCGCGGGTTCGAATCCCAGAGATTCCCCCATAGGAATGAATGGTCGAAATGCCCAATTGAAATGAATGGCGGGCTACCAGGTGTCAAAGTCCCCCAATGAACCTGGGAAGGAAAGAGCTGTCAGGATGGCTGAGCGGTCTAAGTCGCTGCGCTCGGGTCGCAGTCCCCACTGGAGGCGCGGGTTCGAATCCCAGAGATTCCCCCATAGGAATGAATGGTCGAAATGCCCAATTGAAATGAATGGCGGGCTACCAGGTGTCAAAGTCCCCCAATGAACCTGGGAAGGAAAGAGCTGTCAGGATGGCTGAGCGGTCTAAGTCGCTGCGCTCGGGTCGCAGTCCCCACTGGAGGCGCGGGTTCGAATCCCAGAGATTCCTCCATAGGAATGAATGGTCGAAATGCCCAATTGAAATGAATGGCGGGATACCAGGTGTCAAAGTCCACCATTGAACCTGGGAAGGAAAGAGCTGTCAGGATGGCCGAGCGGTCTAAGTCGCTGCGCTCGGGTCGCAGTCACCACTGGAGGCGCGGGTTCGAATCCCAGAGATTCCCCCATAGGAATGAAAGGTCGAAATGCCCAATTGAAATAAATGGCGGGATACCAGGTGTCAAAGTCCCCCAATGAACCTGGGAAGGAAAGAGCTGTCAGGATGGCTGAGCGGTCTAAGTCGCTGCGCTCGGGTCGCAGTCCCCACTGGAGGCGCGGGTTCGAATCCCAGAGATTCCCCCATAGGAATGAATGGTCGAAATGCCCAATTGAAATGAATGGCGGGCTACCAGGTGTCAAAGTCCCCCAATGAACATTGGAAGGAAAGAGCTGTCAGGATGGCTGAGCGGTCTAAGTCGCTGCGCTCGGGTCGCAGTCCCCACTGGAGGCGCGGGTTCGAATCCCAGAGATTCCCCCATAGGAATGAATGGTCGAAATGCCCCATTGAAATGAATGGCGGGCTACCAGGTGTCAAAGTCCCCCAATGAACCTGGGAAGGAAAGAGCTGTCAGGATGGCTGAGCGGTCTAAGTCGCTGCGCTCGGGTCGCAGTCCCCACTGGAGGCGCGGGTTCGAATCCCAGAGATTCCTCCATAGGAATGAATGGTCGAAATGCCCAATTGAAATGAATGGCGGGATACCAGGTGTCAAAGTCCACCATTGAACCTGGGAAGGAAAGAGCTGTCAGGATGGCCGAGCGGTCTAAGTCGCTGCGCTCGGGTCGCAGTCCCCACTGGAGGCGCGGGTTCGAATCCCAGAGATTCCCCCATAGGAATGAAAGGTCGAAATGCCCAATTGAAATAAATGGCGGGATACCAGGTGTCAAAGTCCCCCAATGAACCTGGGAAGGAAAGAGCTGTCAGGATGGCTGAGCGGTCTAAGTCGCTGCGCTCGGGTCGCAGTCCCCACTGGAGGCGCGGGTTCGAATCCCAGAGATTCCCCCATAGGAATGAATGGTCGAAATGCCCAATTGAAATGAATGGCGGGCTACCAGGTGTCAAAGTCCCCCATTGAACATTGGAAGGAAAGAGCTGTCAGGATGGTTGAGCGGTCTAAGTCGCTGCGTTCGGGTCGCAGTCCCCACTGGAGGCGAGGGTTCGAATCCCCGAGATTCCCCCATAGGAATGAATGGTCGAAATGCCCCATTGAAATGAATGGCGGGCTACCAGGTGTCAAAAACCCCCAATGAACCTGGGAAGGAAAGAGCTGTCAGGATGGCCGAGTGGTCTAAGTCGCTGCGCTCGGGTCGCAGTCCCCACTGGAGACGCGGGTTCGAATCCCAGAGATTCCCCCAAAGGAATGAATGGTCGAAATGTCCAATTGAAATGAATGGCGGGCTACCAGGTGTCAAAGTCCCCCAATGAACCTGGGAAGGAAAGAGCTGTCAGGATGGCTGAGCGGTCTAAGTCGCTGCGTTCGGGTCGCAGTCCCCACTGGAGGCGAGGGTTCGAATCCCAGAGATTCCCCCATAGGAATAAATGGTCGAAATGCCCCATTGAAATGAATGGCGGGCTACCAGGTGTCAAAGTCCCCCAATGAACCTGGGAAGGAAAGAGCTGTCAGGATGGCCGAGTGGTCTAAGTCGCTGCGCTCGGGTCGCAGTCCCCACTGGAGGCGCGGGTTCGAATCCCAGAGATTCCCCCATAGGAATGAAAGGTCGAAATGCCCAATTGAAATGAATGGCGGGCTACCAGGTGTCAAAGTCCCCCAATGAACCTGGGAAGGAAAGAGCTGTCAGGATGGCTGAGCGGTCTAAGTCGCTGCGCTCGGGTCGCAGTCCCCACTGGAGGCGCGGGTTCGAATCCCAGAGATTCCCCCATAGGAATGAATGGTCGAAATGCCCAATTGAAATGAATGGCGGGCTACCAGGTGTCAAAGTCCCCCAATGAACCTGGGAAGGAAAGAGCTGTCAGGATGGCTGAGCGGTCTAAGTCGCTGCGCTCGGGTCGCAGTCCCCACTGGAGGCGCGGGTTCGAATCCCAGAGATTCCCCCATAGGAATGAATGGTCGAAATGCCCAATTGAAATGAATGGCGGGCTACCAGGTGTCAAAGTCCCCCAATGAACCTGGGAAGGAAAGAGCTGTCAGGATGGCTGAGCGGTCTAAGTCGCTGCGCTCGGGTCGCAGTCCCCACTGGAGGCGCGGGTTCGAATCCCAGAGATTCCTCCATAGGAATGAATGGTCGAAATGCCCAATTGAAATGAATGGCGGGATACCAGGTGTCAAAGTCCACCATTGAACCTGGGAAGGAAAGAGCTGTCAGGATGGCCGAGCGGTCTAAGTCGCTGCGCTCGGGTCGCAGTCACCACTGGAGGCGCGGGTTCGAATCCCAGAGATTCCCCCATAGGAATGAAAGGTCGAAATGCCCAATTGAAATAAATGGCGGGATACCAGGTGTCAAAGTCCCCCAATGAACCTGGGAAGGAAAGAGCTGTCAGGATGGCTGAGCGGTCTAAGTCGCTGCGCTCGGGTCGCAGTCCCCACTGGAGGCGCGGGTTCGAATCCCAGAGATTCCCCCATAGGAATGAATGGTCGAAATGCCCAATTGAAATGAATGGCGGGCTACCAGGTGTCAAAGTCCCCCAATGAACATTGGAAGGAAAGAGCTGTCAGGATGGCTGAGCGGTCTAAGTCGCTGCGTTCGGGTCGCAGTCCCCACTGGAGGCGAGGGTTCGAATCCCAGAGATTCCCCCATAGGAATGAATGGTCGAAATGCCCCATTGAAATGAATGGCGGGCTACCAGGTGTCAAAGTCCCCCAATGAACCTGGGAAGGAAAGAGCTGTCAGGATGGCCGAGCGGTCTAAGTCGCTGCGCTCGGGTCGCAGTCCCCACTGGAGGCGCGGGTTCGAATCCCAGAGATTCCCCCATAGGAATGAATGGTCGAAATGTCCAATTGAAATGAATGGCGGGCTACCAGGTGTCAAAGTCCCCCAATGAACCTGGGAAGGAAAGAGCTGTCAGGATGGCTGAGCGGTCTAAGTCGCTGCGTTCGGGTCGCAGTCCCCACTGGAGGCGAGGGTTCGAATCCCCGAGATTCCCCCATAGGAATGAATGGTCGAAATGCCCCATTGAAATGAATGGCGGGCTACCAGGTGTCAAAGTCCCCTAATGAACCTGGGAAGGAAAGAGCTGTCAGGATGGCCGAGTGGTCTAAGTCGCTGCGCTCGGGTCGCAGTCCCCACTGGAGGCGCGGGTTCGAATCCCAGAGATTCCCCCATAGGAATGAATGTTCGAAATGCCCAATTGAAATGAATGGCGGGCTACCAGGTGTCAAAGTCCCCCAATGAACCTGGGAAGGAAAGAGCTGTCAGGATGGCCGAGCGGTCTAAGTCGCTGCGCTCGGGTCGCAGTCCCCACTGGAGGCGAGGGTTCGAATCCCCGAGATTCCCCCATAGGAATGAATGGTCGAAATGCCCAATTGAAAAGAATGGCGGGCTACCAGGTGTCAAAGTCCCCCAATGAACCTGGGAAGGAAAGAGCTGTCAGGATGGCTGAGCGGTCTAAGTCGCTGCGCTCGGGTCGCAGTCCCCACTGGAGGCGCGGGTTCGAATCCCAGAGATTCCCCCAAAGGAATGAATGGTCGAAATGTCCAATTGAAATGAATGGCGGGCTACCAGGTGTCAAAGTCCCCCAATGAACCTGGGAAGGAAAGAGCTGTCAGGATGGCTGAGCGGTCTAAGTCGCTGCGTTCGGGTCGCAGTCCCCACTGGAGGCGAGGGTTCGAATCCCAGAGATTCCCCCATAGGAATAAATGGTCGAAATGCCCCATTGAAATGAATGGCGGGCTACCAGGTGTCAAAGTCCCCCAATGAACCTGGGAAGGAAAGAGCTGTCAGGATGGCCGAGTGGTCTAAGTCGCTGCGCTCGGGTCGCAGTCCCCACTGGAGGCGCGGGTTCGAATCCCAGAGATTCCCCCATAGGAATGAAAGGTCGAAATGCCCAATTGAAATGAATGGCGGGCTACCAGGTGTCAAAGTCCCCCAATGAACCTGGGAAGGAAAGAGCTGTCAGGATGGCTGAGCGGTCTAAGTCGCTGCGCTCGGGTCGCAGTCCCCACTGGAGGCGCGGGTTCGAATCCCAGAGATTCCCCCATAGGAATGAATGGTCGAAATGCCCAATTGAAATGAATGGCGGGCTACCAGGTGTCAAAGTCCCCCAATGAACCTGGGAAGGAAAGAGCTGTCAGGATGGCTGAGCGGTCTAAGTCGCTGCGCTCGGGTCGCAGTCCCCACTGGAGGCGCGGGTTCGAATCCCAGAGATTCCCCCATAGGAATGAATGGTCGAAATGCCCAATTGAAATGAATGGCGGGCTACCAGGTGTCAAAGTCCCCCAATGAACCTGGGAAGGAAAGAGCTGTCAGGATGGCTGAGCGGTCTAAGTCGCTGCGCTCGGGTCGCAGTCCCCACTGGAGGCGCGGGTTCGAATCCCAGAGATTCCTCCATAGGAATGAATGGTCGAAATGCCCAATTGAAATGAATGGCGGGATACCAGGTGTCAAAGTCCACCATTGAACCTGGGAAGGAAAGAGCTGTCAGGATGGCCGAGCGGTCTAAGTCGCTGCGCTCGGGTCGCAGTCCCCACTGGAGGCGCGGGTTCGAATCCCAGAGATTCCCCCATAGGAATGAAAGGTCGAAATGCCCAATTGAAATAAATGGCGGGATACCAGGTGTCAAAGTCCCCCAATGAACCTGGGAAGGAAAGAGCTGTCAGGATGGCTGAGCGGTCTAAGTCGCTGCGCTCGGGTCGCAGTCCCCACTGGAGGCGCGGGTTCGAATCCCAGAGATTCCCCCATAGGAATGAATGGTCGAAATGCCCAATTGAAATGAATGGCGGGCTACCAGGTGTCAAAGTCCCCCATTGAACATTGGAAGGAAAGAGCTGTCAGGATGGTTGAGCGGTCTAAGTCGCTGCGTTCGGGTCGCAGTCCCCACTGGAGGCGAGGGTTCGAATCCCCGAGATTCCCCCATAGGAATGAATGGTCGAAATGCCCCATTGAAATGAATGGCGGGCTACCAGGTGTCAAAAACCCCCAATGAACCTGGGAAGGAAAGAGCTGTCAGGATGGCCGAGTGGTCTAAGTCGCTGCGCTCGGGTCGCAGTCCCCACTGGAGGCGCGGGTTCGAATCCCAGAGATTCCCCCATAGGAATGAATGTTCGAAATGCCCAATTGAAATGAATGGCGGGCTACCAGGTGTCAAAGTCCCCCAATGAACCTGGGAAGGAAAGAGCTGTCAGGATGGCTGAGCGGTCTAAGTCGCTGCGCTCGGGTCGCAGTCCCCACTGGAGGCGCGGGTTCGAATCCCAGAGATTCCCCCATAGGAATGAAAGGTCGAAATGCCCAATTGAAATAAATGGCGGGATACCAGGTGTCAAAGTCCCCCAATGAACCTGGGAAGGAAAGAGCTGTCAGGATGGCTGAGCGGTCTAAGTCGCTGCGCTCGGGTCGCAGTCCCCACTGGAGGCGCGGGTTCGAATCCCAGAGATTCCCCCATAGGAATGAATGGTCGAAATGCCCAATTGAAATGAATGGCGGGCTACCAGGTGTCAAAGTCCCCCAATGAACCTGGGAAGGAAAGAGCTGTCAGGATGGCCGAGTGGTCTAAGTCGCTGCGCTCGGGTCGCAGTCCCCACTGGAGGCGAGGGTTCGAATCCCCGAGATTCCCCCATAGGAATGAATGGTCGAAATGCCCAATTGAAATGAATGGCGGGCTACCAGGTGTCAAAGTCCCCCATTGAACATTGGAAGGAAAGAGCTGTCAGGATGGCTGAGCGGTCTAAGTCGCTGCGTTCGGGTCGCAGTCCCCACTGGAGGCGAGGGTTCGAATCCCAGAGATTCCCCCATAGGAATGAATGGTCGAAATGCCCCATTGAAATGAATGGCGGGCTACCAGGTGTCAAAGTCCCCCAATGAACCTGGGAAGGAAAGAGCTGTCAGGATGGCCGAGTGGTCTAAGTCGCTGCGCTCGGGTCGCAGTCCCCACTGGAGGCGCGGGTTCGAATCCCAGAGATTCCCCCATAGGAATGAATGGTCGAAATGCCCAATTGAAATGAATGGCGGGCTACCAGGTGTCAAAGTCCCCCAATGAACCTGGGAAGGAAAGAGCTGTCAGGATGGCTGAGCGGTCTAAGTCGCTGCGCTCGGGTCGCAGTCCCCACTGGAGGCGCGGGTTCGAATCCCAGAGATTCCCCCATAGGAATGAATGGTCGAAATGCCCAATTGAAATGAATGGCGGGCTACCAGGTGTCAAAGTCCCCCAATGAACCTGGGAAGGAAAGAGCTGTCAGGATGGCTGAGCGGTCTAAGTCGCTGCGCTCGGGTCGCAGTCCCCACTGGAGGCGCGGGTTCGAATCCCAGAGATTCCTCCATAGGAATGAATGGTCGAAATGCCCAATTGAAATGAATGGCGGGATACCAGGTGTCAAAGTCCACCATTGAACCTGGGAAGGAAAGAGCTGTCAGGATGGCCGAGCGGTCTAAGTCGCTGCGCTCGGGTCGCAGTCCCCACTGGAGGCGCGGGTTCGAATCCCAGAGATTCCCCCATAGGAATGAAAGGTCGAAATGCCCAATTGAAATAAATGGCGGGATACCAGGTGTCAAAGTCCCCCAATGAACCTGGGAAGGAAAGAGCTGTCAGGATGGCTGAGCGGTCTAAGTCGCTGCGCTCGGGTCGCAGTCCCCACTGGAGGCGCGGGTTCGAATCCCAGAGATTCCCCCA
The DNA here is from genome assembly GCF_051991255.1 of Vanacampus margaritifer. NCBI lineage: Eukaryota > Metazoa > Chordata > Actinopteri > Syngnathiformes > Syngnathidae > Vanacampus > Vanacampus margaritifer. Next base: position 110,072 of record NW_027520761.1, on the reverse strand, counting down.
TAGGAATGAATGGTCGAAATGCCCAATTGAAATGAATGGCGGGCTACCAGGTGTCAAAGTCCCCCATTGAACATTGGAAGGAAAGAGCTGTCAGGATGGTTGAGCGGTCTAAGTCGCTGCGTTCGGGTCGCAGTCCCCACTGGAGGCGAGGGTTCGAATCCCCGAGATTCCCCCATAGGAATGAATGGTCGAAATGCCCCATTGAAATGAATGGCGGGCTACCAGGTGTCAAAAACCCCCAATGAACCTGGGAAGGAAAGAGCTGTCAGGATGGCCGAGTGGTCTAAGTCGCTGCGCTCGGGTCGCAGTCCCCACTGGAGGCGCGGGTTCGAATCCCAGAGATTCCCCCATAGGAATGAATGTTCGAAATGCCCAATTGAAATGAATGGCGGGCTACCAGGTGTCAAAGTCCCCCAATGAACCTGGGAAGGAAAGAGCTGTCAGGATGGCTGAGCGGTCTAAGTCGCTGCGCTCGGGTCGCAGTCCCCACTGGAGGCGCGGGTTCGAATCCCAGAGATTCCCCCATAGGAATGAATGGTCGAAATGCCCAATTGAAATGAATGGCGGGCTACCAGGTGTCAAAGTCCCCCAATGAACCTGGGAAGGAAAGAGCTGTCAGGATGGCTGAGCGGTCTAAGTCGCTGCGCTCGGGTCGCAGTCCCCACTGGAGGCGCGGGTTCGAATCCCAGAGATTCCCCCATAGGAATGAATGGTCGAAATGCCCAATTGAAATGAATGGCGGGATACCAGGTGTCAAAGTCCACCATTGAACCTGGGAAGGAAAGAGCTGTCAGGATGGCCGAGCGGTCTAAGTCGCTGCGCTCGGGTCGCAGTCCCCACTGGAGGCGCGGGTTCGAATCCCAGAGATTCCCCCATAGGAATGAAAGGTCGAAATGCCCAATTGAAATAAATGGCGGGATACCAGGTGTCAAAGTCCCCCAATGAACCTGGGAAGGAAAGAGCTGTCAGGATGGCTGAGCGGTCTAAGTCGCTGCGCTCGGGTCGCAGTCCCCACTGGAGTAGCGGGTTCGAATCCCAGAGATTCCCCCATAGGAATGAATGGTCGAAATGCCCAATTGAAATGAATGGCGGGCTACCAGGTGTCAAAGTCCCCCATTGAACATTGGAAGGAAAGAGCTGTCAGGATGGTTGAGCGGTCTAAGTCGCTGCGTTCGGGTCGCAGTCCCCACTGGAGGCGAGGGTTCGAATCCCCGAGATTCCCCCATAGGAATGAATGGTCGAAATGCCCCATTGAAATGAATGGCGGGCTACCAGGAGTCAAAGTCCCCCAATGAACCTGGGAAGGAAAGAGCTGTCAGGATGGCCGAGCGGTCTAAGTCGCTGCGCTCGGGTCGCAGTCCCCACTGGAGGCGCGGGTTCGAATCCCAGAGATTCCCCCATAGGAATGAATGTTCGAAATGCCCAATTGAAATGAATGGCGGGCTACCAGGTGTCAAAGTCCCCCAATGAACCTGGGAAGGAAAGAGCTGTCAGGATGGCTGAGCGGTCTAAGTCGCTGCGCTCGGGTCGCAGTCCCCACTGGAGGCGCGGGTTCGAATCCCAGAGATTCCCCCATAGGAATGAATGGTCGAAATGCCCAATTGAAATGAATGGCGGGATACCAGGTGTCAAAGTCCACCATTGAACCTGGGAAGGAAAGAGCTGTCAGGATGGCCTAGCGGTCTAAGTCGCTGCGCTCGGGTCGCAGTCCCCACTGGAGGCGCGGGTTCGAATCCCAGAGATTCCCCCATAGGAATGAAAGGTCGAAATGCCCAATTGAAATAAATGGCGGGCTACCAGGTGTCAAAGTCCCCCAATGAACCTGGGAAGGAAAGAGCTGTCAGGATGGCTGAGCGGTCTAAGTCGCTGCGCTCGGGTCGCAGTCCCCACTGGAGGCGCGGGTTCGAATCCCAGAGATTCCCCCATAGGAATGAATGGTCGAAATGCCCAATTGAAATGAATGGCGGGCTACCAGGTGTCAAAGTCCCCCATTGAACATTGGAAGGAAAGAGCTGTCAGGATGGCTGAGCGGTCTAAGTCGCTGCGTTCGGGTCGCAGTCCCCACTGGAGGCGAGGGTTCGAATCCCAGAGATTCCCCCATAGGAATGAATGGTCGAAATGCCCCTTTGAAATGAATGGCGGGCTACCAGGTGTCAAAGTCCCCCAATGAACCTGGGAAGGAAAGAGCTGTCAGGATGGCCGAGTGGTCTAAGTCGCTGCGCTCGGGTCGCAGTCCCCACTGGAGGCGCGGGTTCGAATCCCCGAGATTCCCCCATAGGAATGAATGGTCGAAATGCCCAATTGAAATGAATGGCGGGCTACCAGGTGTCAAAGTCCCCCATTGAACATTGGAAGGAAAGAGCTGTCAGGATGGCTGAGCGGTCTAAGTCGCTGCGCTCGGGTCGCAGTCCCCACTGGAGGCGCGGGTTCGAATCCCAGAGATTCCCCCATAGGAATGAATGTTCGAAATGCCCAATTGAAATGAATGGCGGGCTACCAGGTGTCAAAGTCCCCCAATGAACCTGGGAAGGAAAGAGCTGTCAGGATGGCCGAGTGGTCTAAGTCGCTGCGCTCGGGTCGCAGTCCCCACTGGAGGCGCGGGTTCGAATCCCCGAGATTCCCCCATAGGAATGAATGGTCGAAATGCCCAATTGAAATGAATGGCGGGCTACCAGGTGTCAAAGTCCCCCATTGAACATTGGAAGGAAAGAGCTGTCAGGATGGCTGAGCGGTCTAAGTCGCTGCGTTCGGGTCGCAGTCCCCACTGGAGGCGAGGGTTCGAATCCCAGAGATTCCCCCATAGGAATGAATGGTCGAAATGCCCCATTGAAATGAATGGCGGGCTACCAGGTGTCAAAGTCCCCCAATGAACCTGGGAAGGAAAGAGCTGTCAGGATGGCCGAGCGGTCTAAGTCGCTGCGCTCGGGTCGCAGTCCCCACTGGAGGCGCGGGTTCGAATCCCAGAGATTCCCCCATAGGAATGAATGGTCGAAATGTCCAATTGAAATGAATGGCGGGCTACCAGGTGTCAAAGTCCCCCAATGAACCTGGGAAGGAAAGAGCTGTCAGGATGGCTGAGCGGTCTAAGTCGCTGCGTTCGGGTCGCAGTCCCCACTGGAGGCGAGGGTTCGAATCCCAGAGATTCCCCCATAGGAATGAATGGTCGAAATGCCCCATTGAAATGAATGGCGGGCTACCAGGTGTCAAAGTCCCCCAATGAACCTGGGAAGGAAAGAGCTGTCAGGATGGCCGAGCGGTCTAAGTCGCTGCGCTCGGGTCGCAGTCCCCACTGGAGGCGCGGGTTCGAATCCCAGAGATTCCCCCAAAGGAATGAAAGGTCGAAATGCCCAATTGAAATAAATGGCGGGCTACCAGGTGTCAAAGTCCCCCAATGAACCTGGGAAGGAAAGAGCTGTCAGGATGGCCGAGCGGTCTAAGTCGCTGCGCTCGGGTCGCAGTCCCCACTGGAGGCGCGGGTTCGAATCCCAGAGATTCCCCCATAGGAATGAATGGTCGAAATGTCCAATTGAAATGAATGGCGGGCTACCAGGTGTCAAAGTCCCCCAATGAACCTGGGAAGGAAAGAGCTGTCAGGATGGCTGAGCGGTCTAAGTCGCTGCGCTCGGGTCGCAGTCCCCACTGGAGGCGCGGGTTCGAATCCCAGAGATTCCCCCTTAGGAATGAATGGTCGAAATGCCCAATTGAAATGAATGGCGGGATACCAGGTGTCAAAGTCGACCATTGAACCTGGGAAGGAAAGAGCTGTCAGGATGGCCGAGCGGTCTAAGTCGCTGCGCTCGGGTCGCAGTCCCCACTGGAGGCGCGGGTTCGAATCCCAGAGATTCCCCCATAGGAATGAAAGGTCGAAATGCCCAATTGAAATAAATGGCGGGCTACCAGGTGTCAAAGTCCCCCAATGAACCTGGGAAGGAAAGAGCTGTCAGGATGGCCGAGTGGTCTAAGTCGCTGCGCTCGGGTCGCAGTCCCCACTGGAGGCGCGGGTTCGAATCCCAGAGATTCCCCCATAGGAATGAATGGTCGAAATGCCCAATTGAAATGAATGGCGGGCTACCAGGTGTCAAAGTCCCCCATTGAACATTGGAAGGAAAGAGCTGTCAGGATGGCTGAGCGGTCTAAGTCGCTGCGTTCGGGTCGCAGTCCCCACTGGAGGCGAGGGTTCGAATCCCAGAGATTCCCCCATAGGAATGAATGGTCGAAATGCCCCATTGAAATGAATGGCGGGCTACCAGGTGTCAAAGTCCCCCAATGAACCTGGGAAGGAAAGAGCTGTCAGGATGGCCGAGCGGTCTAAGTCGCTGCGCTCGGGTCGCAGTCCCCACTGGAGGCGCGGGTTCGAATCCCAGAGATTCCCCCATAGGAATGAATGGTCGAAATGTCCAATTGAAATGAATGGCGGGCTACCAGGTGTCAAAGTCCCCCAATGAACCTGGGAAGGAAAGAGCTGTCAGGATGGCTGAGCGGTCTAAGTCGCTGCGTTCGGGTCGCAGTCCCCACTGGAGGCGAGGGTTCGAATCCCAGAGATTCCCCCATAGGAATGAATGGTCGAAATGCCCCATTGAAATGAATGGCGGGCTACCAGGTGTCAAAGTCCCCCAATGAACCTGGGAAGGAAAGAGCTGTCAGGATGGCCGAGCGGTCTAAGTCGCTGCGCTCGGGTCGCAGTCCCCACTGGAGGCGCGGGTTCGAATCCCAGAGATTCCCCCATAGGAATGAAAGGTCGAAATGCCCAATTGAAATAAATGGCGGGCTACCAGGTGTCAAAGTCCCCCAATGAACCTGGGAAGGAAAGAGCTGTCAGGATGGCCGAGCGGTCTAAGTCGCTGCGCTCGGGTCGCAGTCCCCACTGGAGGCGCGGGTTCGAATCCCAGAGATTCCCCCATAGGAATGAATGGTCGAAATGTCCAATTGAAATGAATGGCGGGCTACCAGGTGTCAAAGTCCCCCAATGAACCTGGGAAGGAAAGAGCTGTCAGGATGGCTGAGCGGTCTAAGTCGCTGCGTTCGGGTCGCAGTCCCCACTGGAGGCGAGGGTTCGAATCCCAGAGATTCCCCCATAGGAATGAATGGTCGAAATGCCCCATTGAAATGAATGGCGGGCTACCAGGTGTCAAAGTCCCCCAATGAACCTGGGAAGGAAAGAGCTGTCAGGATGGCTGAGCGGTCTAAGTCGCTGCGCTCGGGTCGCAGTCCCCACTGGAGGCGCGGGTTCGAATCCCAGAGATTCCCCCATAGGAATGAATGGTCGAAATGCCCAATTGAAATGAATGGCGGGATACCAGGTGTCAAAGTCCACCATTGAACCTGGGAAGGAAAGAGCTGTCAGGATGGCCTAGCGGTCTAAGTCGCTGCGCTCGGGTCGCAGTCCCCACTGGAGGCGCGGGTTCGAATCCCAGAGATTCCCCCATAGGAATGAAAGGTCGAAATGCCCAATTGAAATAAATGGCGGGCTACCAGGTGTCAAAGTCCCCCAATGAACCTGGGAAGGAAAGAGCTGTCAGGATGGCCGAGCGGTCTAAGTCGCTGCGCTCGGGTCGCAGTCCCCACTGGAGGCGCGGGTTCGAATCCCAGAGATTCCCCCATAGGAATGAATGGTCGAAATGTCCCATTGAAATGAATGGCGGGCTACCAGGTGTCAAAGTCCCCCAATGAACCTGGGAAGGAAAGAGCTGTCAGGATGGCTGAGCGGTCTAAGTCGCTGCGTTCGGGTCGCAGTCCCCACTGGAGGCGAGGGTTCGAATCCCAGAGATTCCCCCATAGGAATGAATGGTCGAAATGCCCCATTGAAATGAATGGCGGGCTACCAGGTGTCAAAGTCCCCCAATGAACCTGGGAAGGAAAGAGCTGTCAGGATAGCCGAGTGGTCTAAGTCGCTGCGCTCGGGTCGCAGTCCCCACTGGAGGCGCGGGTTCGAATCCCAGAGATTCCCCCATAGGAATGAATGGTCGAAATGCCCAATTGAAATGAATGGCGGGCTACCAGGTGTCAAAGTCCCCCAATGAACCTGGGAAGGAAAGAGCTGTCAGGATGGCTGAGCGGTCTAAGTCGCTGCGCTCGGGTCGCAGTCCCCACTGGAGGCGCGGGTTCGAATCCCAGAGATTCCGCCATAGGAATGAATGATCGAAATGCCCAATTGAAATGAATGGCGGGCTACCAGGTGTCAAAGTCCCCCAATGAACCTGGGAAGGAAAGAGCTGTCAGGATGGCTGAGCGGTCTAAGTCGCTGCGCTCGGGTCGCAGTCCCCACTGGAGGCGCGGGTTCGAATCCCAGAGATTCCCCCATAGGAATGAATGGTCGAAATGCCCAATTGAAATGAATGGCGGGATACCAGGTGTCAAAGTCCACCATTGAACCTGGGAAGGAAAGAGCTGTCAGGATGGCCTAGCGGTCTAAGTCGCTGCGCTCGGGTCGCAGTCCCCACTGGAGGCGCGGGTTCGAATCCCAGAGATTCCCCCATAGGAATGAAAGGTCGAAATGCCCAATTGAAATAAATGGCGGGCTACCAGGTGTCAAAGTCCCCCAATGAACCTGGGAAGGAAAGAGCTGTCAGGATGGCTGAGCGGTCTAAGTCGCTGCGCTCGGGTCGCAGTCCCCACTGGAGGCGCGGGTTCGAATCCCAGAGATTCCCCCATAGGAATGAATGGTCGAAATGCCCAATTGAAATGAATGGCGGGCTACCAGGTGTCAAAGTCCCCCATTGAACATTGGAAGGAAAGAGCTGTCAGGATGGCTGAGCGGTCTAAGTCGCTGCGTTCGGGTCGCAGTCCCCACTGGAGGCGAGGGTTCGAATCCCAGAGATTTCCCCATAGGAATGAATGGTCGAAATGCCCCTTTGAAATGAATGGCGGGCTACCAGGTGTCAAAGTCCCCCAATGAACCTGGGAAGGAAAGAGCTGTCAGGATGGCCGAGTGGTCTAAGTCGCTGCGCTCGGGTCGCAGTCCCCACTGGAGGCGCGGGTTCGAATCCCAGAGATTCCCCCATAGGAATGAATGGTCGAAATGTCCAATTGAAATGAATGGCGGGCTACCAGGTGTCAAAGTCCCCCAATGAACCTGGGAAGGAAAGAGCTGTCAGGATGGCTGAGCGGTCTAAGTCGCTGCGTTCGGGTCGCAGTCCCCACTGGAGGCGAGGGTTCGAATCCCAGAGATTCCCCCATAGGAATGAATGGTCGAAATGCCCCATTGAAATGAATGGCGGGCTACCAGGTGTCAAAGTCCCCCAATGAACCTGGGAAGGAAAGAGCTGTCAGGATGGCCGAGTGGTCTAAGTCGCTGCGCTCGGGTCGCAGTCCCCACTGGAGGCGCGGGTTCGAATCCCAGAGATTCCCCCATAGGAATGAATGGTCGAAATGCCCAATTGAAATGAATGGCGGGCTACCAGGTGTCAAAGTCCCCCAATGAACCTGGGAAGGAAAGAGCTGTCAGGATGGCTGAGCGGTCTAAGTCGCTGCGCTCGGGTCGCAGTCCCCACTGGAGGCGCGGGTTCGAATCCCAGAGATTCCCCCTTAGGAATGAATGGTCGAAATGCCCAATTGAAATGAATGGCGGGATACCAGGTGTCAAAGTCGACCATTGAACCTGGGAAGGAAAGAGCTGTCAGGATGGCCGAGCGGTCTAAGTCGCTGCGCTCGGGTCGCAGTCCCCACTGGAGGCGCGGGTTCGAATCCCAGAGATTCCCCCATAGGAATGAAAGGTCGAAATGCCCAATTGAAATAAATGGCGGGCTACCAGGTGTCAAAGTCCCCCAATGAACCTGGGAAGGAAAGAGCTGTCAGGATGGCCGAGTGGTCTAAGTCGCTGCGCTCGGGTCGCAGTCCCCACTGGAGGCGCGGGTTCGAATCCCCGAGATTCCCCCATAGGAATGAATGGTCGAAATGCCCAATTGAAATGAATGGCGGGCTACCAGGTGTCAAAGTCCCCCATTGAACAATGGAAGGAAAGAGCTGTCAGGATGGCTGAGCGGTCTAAGTCGCTGCGTTCGGGTCGCAGTCCCCACTGGAGGCGAGGGTTCGAATCCCAGAGATTCCCCCATAGGAATGAATGGTCGAAATGCCCCATTGAAATGAATGGCGGGCTACCAGGTGTCAAAGTCCCCCAATGAACCTGGGAAGGAAAGAGCTGTCAGGATGGCCGAGCGGTCTAAGTCGCTGCGCTCGGGTCGCAGTCCCCACTGGAGGCGCGGGTTCGAATCCCAGAGATTCCCCCATAGGAATGAATGGTCGAAATGTCCAATTGAAATGAATGGCGGGCTACCAGGTGTCAAAGTCCCCCAATGAACCTGGGAAGGAAAGAGCTGTCAGGATGGCTGAGCGGTCTAAGTCGCTGCGTTCGGGTCGCAGTCCCCACTGGAGGCGAGGGTTCGAATCCCAGAGATTCCCCCATAGGAATGAATGGTCGAAATGCCCCATTGAAATGAATGGCGGGCTACCAGGTGTCAAAGTCCCCCAATGAACCTGGGAAGGAAAGAGCTGTCAGGATGGCCGAGCGGTCTAAGTCGCTGCGCTCGGGTCGCAGTCCCCACTGGAGGCGCGGGTTCGAATCCCAGAGATTCCCCCATAGGAATGAATGGTCGAAATGCCCAATTGAAATGAATGGCGGGCTACCAGGTGTCAAAGTCCCCCAATGAACCTGGGAAGGAAAGAGCTGTCAGGATGGCTGAGCGGTCTAAGTCGCTGCGCTCGGGTCGCAGTCCCCACTGGAGGCGCGGGTTCGAATCCCAGAGATTCCCCCATAGGAATGAATGGTCGAAATGCCCAATTGAAATGAATGGCGGGCTACCAGGTGTCAAAGTCCCCCAATGAACCTGGGAAGGAAAGAGCTGTCAGGATGGCTGAGCGGTCTAAGTCGCTGCGCTCGGGTCGCAGTCCCCACTGGAGGCGCGGGTTCGAATCCCAGAGATTCCCCCATAGGAATGAATGGTCGAAATGCCCAATTGAAATGAATGGCGGGCTACCAGGTGTCAAAGTCCCCCAATGAACCTGGGAAGGAAAGAGCTGTCAGGATGGCTGAGCGGTCTAAGTCGCTGCGCTCGGGTCGCAGTCCCCACTGGAGGCGCGGGTTCGAATCCCAGAGATTCCCCCATAGGAATGAATGGTCGAAATGCCCAATTGAAATGAATGGCGGGATACCAGGTGTCAAAGTCCACCATTGAACCTGGGAAGGAAAGAGCTGTCAGGATGGCTGAGCGGTCTAAGTCGCTGCGCTCGGGTCGCAGTCCCCACTGGAAGCGCGGGTTCGAATCCCAGAGATTCCCCCATAGGAATGAATGGTCGAAATGCCCAATTGAAATGAATGGCGGGATACCAGGTGTCAAAGTCCACCATTGAACCTGGGAAGGAAAGAGCTGTCAGGATGGCCGAGCGGTCTAAGTCGCTGCGCTCGGGTCGCAGTCCCCACTGGAGGCGCGGGTTCGAATCCCAGAGATTCCCCCATAGGAATGAAAGGTCGAAATGCCCAATTGAAATAAATGGCGGGCTACCAGGTGTCAAAGTCCCCCAATGAACCTGGGAAGGAAAGAGCTGTCAGGATGGCTGAGCGGTCTAAGTCGCTGCGCTCGGGTCGCAGTCCCCACTGGAGGCGCGGGTTCGAATCCCAGAGATTCCCCCATAGGAATGAATGGTCGAAATGCCCAATTGAAATGAATGGCGGGCTACCAGGTGTCAAAGTCCCCCATTGAACATTGGAAGGAAAGAGCTGTTAGGATGGCTGAGCGGTCTAAGTCGCTGCGTTCGGGTCGCAGTCCCCACTGGAGGCGAGGGTTCGAATCCCCGAGATTCCCCCATAGGAATGAATGGTCGAAATGCCCCATTGAAATGAATGGCGGGCTACCAGGTGTCAAAGTCCCCCAATGAACCTGGGAAGGAAAGAGCTGTCAGGATGGCCGAGTGGTCTAAGTCGCTGCGCTCGGGTCGCAGTCCCCACTGGAGGCGCGGGTTCGAATCCCAGAGATTCCCCCATAGGAATGAATGTTCGAAATGCCCAATTGAAATGAATGGCGGGCTACCAGGTGTCAAAGTCCCCCAATGAACCTGGGAAGGAAAGAGCTGTCAGGATGGCTGAGCGGTCTAAGTCGCTGCGCTCGGGTCGCAGTCCCCACTGGAGGCGCGGGTTCGAATCCCAGAGATTCCCCCATAGGAATGAATGGTCGAAATGCCCAATTGAAATGAATGGCGGGATACCAGGTGTCAAAGTCCACCATTGAACCTGGGAAGGAAAGAGCTGTCAGGATGGCTGAGCGGTCTAAGTCGCTGCGCTCGGGTCGCAGTCCCCACTGGAGGCGCGGGTTCGAATCCCAGAGATTCCCCCATAGGAATGAATGGTCGAAATGCCCAATTGAAATGAATGGCGGGCTACCAGGTGTCAAAGTCCCCCATTGAACATTGGAAGGAAAGAGCTGTTAGGATGGCTGAGCGGTCTAAGTCGCTGCGTTCGGGTCGCAGTCCCCACTGGAGGCGAGGGTTCGAATCCCCGAGATTCCCCCATAGGAATGAATGGTCGAAATGCCCCATTGAAATGAATGGCGGGCTACCAGGTGTCAAAGTCCCCCAATGAACCTGGGAAGGAAAGAGCTGTCAGGATGGCCGAGTGGTCTAAGTCGCTGCGCTCGGGTCGCAGTCCCCACTGGAGGCGCGGGTTCGAATCCCAGAGATTCCCCCATAGGAATGAATGTTCGAAATGCCCAATTGAAATGAATGGCGGGCTACCAGGTGTCAAAGTCCCCCAATGAACCTGGGAAGGAAAGAGCTGTCAGGATGGCTGAGCGGTCTAAGTCGCTGCGCTCGGGTCGCAGTCCCCACTGGAGGCGCGGGTTCGAATCCCAGAGATTCCCCCATAGGAATGAATGGTCGAAATGCCCAATTGAAATGAATGGCGGGATACCAGGTGTCAAAGTCCACCATTGAACCTGGGAAGGAAAGAGCTGTCAGGATGGCCGAGCGGTCTAAGTCGCTGCGCTCGGGTCGCAGTCCCCACTGGAGGCGCGGGTTCGAATCCCAGAGATTCCCCCATAGGAATGAAAGGTCGAAATGCCCAATTGAAATAAATGGCGGGCTACCAGGTGTCAAAGTCCCCCAATGAACCTGGGAAGGAAAGAGCTGTCAGGATGGCTGAGCGGTCTAAGTCGCTGCGCTCGGGTCGCAGTCCCCACTGGAGGCGCGGGTTCGAATCCCAGAGATTCCCCCATAGGAATGAATGGTCGAAATGCCCAATTGAAATGAATGGCGGGCTACCAGGTGTCAAAGTCCCCCATTGAACATTGGAAGGAAAGAGCTGTTAGGATGGCTGAGCGGTCTAAGTCGCTGCGTTCGGGTCGCAGTCCCCACTGGAGGCGAGGGTTCGAATCCCCGAGATTCCCCCATAGGAATGAATGGTCGAAATGCCCCATTGAAATGAATGGCGGGCTACCAGGTGTCAAAGTCCCCCAATGAACCTGGGAAGGAAAGAGCTGTCAGGATGGCCGAGTGGTCTAAGTCGCTGCGCTCGGGTCGCAGTCCCCACTGGAGGCGCGGGTTCGAATCCCAGAGATTCCCCCATAGGAATGAATGTTCGAAATGCCCAATTGAAATGAATGGCGGGCTACCAGGTGTCAAAGTCCCCCAATGAACCTGGGAAGGAAAGAGCTGTCAGGATGGCTGAGCGGTCTAAGTCGCTGCGCTCGGGTCGCAGTCCCCACTGGAGGCGCGGGTTCGAATCCCAGAGATTCCCCCATAGGAATGAATGGTCGAAATGCCCAATTGAAAAGAATGGCGGGCTACCAGGTGTCAAAGTCCCCCAATGAACCTGGGAAGGAAAGAGCTGTCAGGATGGCTGAGCGGTCTAAGTCGCTGCGCTCGGGTCGCAGTCCCCACTGGAGGCGCGGGTTCGAATCCCAGAGATTCCCCCATAGGAATGAATGGTCGAAATGCCCAATTGAAACGAATGGCGGGATACCAGGTGTCAAAGTCCACCATTGAACCTGGGAAGGAAAGAGCTGTCAGGATGGCTGAGCGGTCTAAGTCGCTGCGTTCGGGTCGCAGTCCCCACTGGAGGCGAGGGTTCGAATCCCCGAGATTCCCCCATAGGAATGAATGGTCGAAATGCCCCATTGAAATGAATGGCGGGCTACCAGGTGTCAAAGTCCCCCAATGAACCTGGGAAGGAAAGAGCTGTCAGGATGGCCGAGTGGTCTAAGTCGCTGCGCTCGGGTCGCAGTCCCCACTGGAGGCGCGGGTTCGAATCCCAGAGATTCCCCCATAGGAATGAATGTTCGAAATGCCCAATTGAAATGAATGGCGGGCTACCAGGTGTCAAAGTCCCCCAATGAACCTGGGAAGGAAAGAGCTGTCAGGATGGCTGAGCGGTCTAAGTCGCTGCGCTCGGGTCGCAGTCCCCACTGGAGGCGCGGGTTCGAATCCCAGAGATTCCCCCATAGGAATGAATGGTCGAAATGCCCAATTGAAAAGAATGGCGGGCTACCAGGTGTCAAAGTCCCCCAATGAACCTGGGAAGGAAAGAGCTGTCAGGATGGCTGAGCGGTCTAAGTCGCTGCGCTCGGGTCGCAGTCCCCACTGGAGGCGCGGGTTCGAATCCCAGAGATTCCCCCATAGGAATGAATGGTCGAAATGCCCAATTGAAACGAATGGCGGGATACCAGGTGTCAAAGTCCACCATTGAACCTGGGAAGGAAAGAGCTGTCAGGATGGCCGAGCGGTCTAAGTCGCTGCGCTCGGGTCGCAGTCCCCACTGGAGGCGCGGGTTCGAATCCCAGAGATTCCCCCATAGGAATGAATGTTCGAAATGCCCAATTGAAATGAATGGCGGGCTACCAGGTGTCAAAGTCCCCCAATGAACCTGGGAAGGAAAGAGCTGTCAGGATGGCTGAGCGGTCTAAGTCGCTGCGCTCGGGTCGCAGTCCCCACTGGAGGCGCGGGTTCGAATCCCAGAGATTCCCCCATAGGAATGAATGGTCGAAATGCCCAATTGAAAAGAATGGCGGGCTACCAGGTGTCAAAGTCCCCCAATGAACCTGGGAAGGAAAGAGCTGTCAGGATGGCTGAGCGGTCTAAGTCGCTGCGCTCGGGTCGCAGTCCCCACTGGAGGCGCGGGTTCGAATCCCAGAGATTCCCCCATAGGAATGAATGGTCGAAATGCCCAATTGAAACGAATGGCGGGATACCAGGTGTCAAAGTCCACCATTGAACCTGGGAAGGAAAGAGCTGTCAGGATGGCCGAGCGGTCTAAGTCGCTGCGCTCGGGTCGCAGTCCCCACTGGAGGCGCGGGTTCGAATCCCAGAGATTCCCCCATAGGAATGAAAGGTCGAAATGCCCAATTGAAATAAATGGCGGGCTACCAGGTGTCAAAGTCCCCCATTGAACATTGGAAGGAAAGAGCTGTTAGGATGGCTGAGCGGTCTAAGTCGCTGCGTTCGGGTCGCAGTCCCCACTGGAGGCGAGGGTTCGAATCCCCGAGATTCCCCCATAGGAATGAATGGTCGAAATGCCCCATTGAAATGAATGGCGGGCTACCAGGTGTCAAAGTCCCCCAATGAACCTGGGAAGGAAAGAGCTGTCAGGATGGCCGAGTGGTCTAAGTCGCTGGCTCGGGTCGCAGTCCCCACTGGAGGCGCGGGTTCGAATCCCAGAGATTCCCCCATAGGAATGAATGTTCGAAATGCCCAATTGAAATGAATGGCGGGCTACCAGGTGTCAAAGTCCCCCAATGAACCTGGGAAGGAAAGAGCTGTCAGGATGGCTGAGCGGTCTAAGTCGCTGCGCTCGGGTCGCAGTCCCCACTGGAGGCGCGGGTTTCGAATCCCAGAGATTCCCCCATAGGAATGAATGGTCGAAATGCCCAATTGAAATGAATGGCGGGATACCAGGTGTCAAAGTCCACCATTGAACCTGGGAAGGAAAGAGCTGTCAGGATGGCCGAGCGGTCTAAGTCGCTGCGCTCGGGTCGCAGTCCCCACTGGAGGCGCGGGTTCGAATCCCAGAGATTCCCCCATAGGAATGAAAGGTCGAAATGCCCAATTGAAATAAATGGCGGGCTACCAGGTGTCAAAGTCCCCCAATGAACCTGGGAAGGAAAGAGCTGTCAGGATGGCTGAGCGGTCTAAGTCGCTGCGCTCGGGTCGCAGTCCCCACTGGAGGCGCGGGTTCGAATCCCAGAGATTCCCCCATAGGAATGAATGGTCGAAATGCCCAATTGAAATGAATGGCGGGCTACCAGGTGTCAAAGTCCCCCATTGAACATTGGAAGGAAAGAGCTGTTAGGATGGCTGAGCGGTCTAAGTCGCTGCGTTCGGGTCGCAGTCCCCACTGGAGGCGAGGGTTCGAATCCCCGAGATTCCCCCATAGGAATGAATGGTCGAAATGCCCCATTGAAATGAATGGCGGGCTACCAGGTGTCAAAGTCCCCCAATGAACCTGGGAAGGAAAGAGCTGTCAGGATGGCCGAGTGGTCTAAGTCGCTGCGCTCGGGTCGCAGTCCCCACTGGAGGCGCGGGTTCGAATCCCAGAGATTCCCCCATAGGAATGAATGTTCGAAATGCCCAATTGAAATGAATGGCGGGCTACCAGGTGTCAAAGTCCCCCAATGAACCTGGGAAGGAAAGAGCTGTCAGGATGGCTGAGCGGTCTAAGTCGCTGCGCTCGGGTCGCAGTCCCCACTGGAGGCGCGGGTTCGAATCCCAGAGATTCCCCCATAGGAATGAATGGTCGAAATGCCCAATTGAAAAGAATGGCGGGCTACCAGGTGTCAAAGTCCCCCAATGAACCTGGGAAGGAAAGAGCTGTCAGGATGGCTGAGCGGTCTAAGTCGCTGCGCTCGGGTCGCAGTCCCCACTGGAGGCGCGGGTTCGAATCCCAGAGATTCCCCCATAGGAATGAATGGTCGAAAATGCCCAATTGAAACGAATGGCGGGATACCAGGTGTCAAAGTCCACCATTGAACCTGGGAAGGAAAGAGCTGTCAGGATGGCCGAGCGGTCTAAGTCGCTGCGCTCGGGTCGCAGTCCCCACTGGAGGCGCGGGTTCGAATCCCAGAGATTCCCCCATAGGAATGAATGGTCGAAATGCCCAATTGAAATGAATGGCGGGCTACCAGGTGTCAAAGTCCCCCAATGAACCTGGGAAGGAAAGAGCTGTCAGGATGGCTGAGCGGTCTAAGTCGCTGCGCTCGGGTCGCAGTCCCCACTGGAGGCGCGGGTTCGAATCCCAGAGATTCCCCCATAGGAATGAATGGTCGAAATGCCCAATTGAAATGAATGGCGGGATACCAGGTGTCAAAGTCGACCATTGAACCTGGGAAGGAAAGAGCTGTCAGGATGGCCGAGCGGTCTAAGTCGCTGCGCTCGGGTCGCAGTCCCCACTGGAGGCGCGGGTTCGAATCCCAGAGATTCCCCCATAGGAATGAAAGGTCGAAATGCCCAATTGAAATAAATGGCGGGCTACCAGGTGTCAAAGTCCCCCAATGAACCTGGGAAGGAAAGAGCTGTCAGGATGGCCGAGTGGTCTAAGTCGCTGCGCTCGGGTCGCAGTCCCCACTGGAGGCGCGGGTTCGAATCCCAGAGATTCCCCCATAGGAATGAATGGTCGAAATGCCCAATTGAAATGAATGGCGGGCTACCAGGTGTCAAAGTCCCCCATTGAACATTGGAAGGAAAGAGCTGTCAGGATGGCTGAGCGGTCTAAGTCGCTGCGTTCGGGTCGCAGTCCCCACTGGAGGCGCGGGTTCGAATCCCAGAGATTCCCCCATAGGAATGAATGGTCGAAATGTCCAATTGAAATGAATGGCGGGCTACCAGGTGTCAAAGTCCCCCAATGAACCTGGGAAGGAAAGAGCTGTCAGGATGGCTGAGCGGTCTAAGTCGCTGCGTTCGGGTCGCAGTCCCCACTGGAGGCGCGGGTTCGAATCCCAGAGATTCCCCCATAGGAATGAATGGTCGAAATGCCCAATTGAAACGAATGGCGGGATACCAGGTGTCAAAGTCCACCATTGAACCTGGGAAGGAAAGAGCTGTCAGGATGGCCGAGCGGTCTAAGTCGCTGCGCTCGGGTCGCAGTCCCCACTGGAGGCGCGGGTTCGAATCCCAGAGATTCCCCCATAGGAATGAATGTTCGAAATGCCCAATTGAAATGAATGGCGGGCTACCAGGTGTCAAAGTCCCCCAATGAACCTGGGAAGGAAAGAGCTGTCAGGATGGCTGAGCGGTCTAAGTCGCTGCGCTCGGGTCGCAGTCCCCACTGGAGGCGCGGGTTCGAATCCCAGAGATTCCCCCATAGGAATGAATGGTCGAAATGCCCAATTGAAAAGAATGGCGGGCTACCAGGTGTCAAAGTCCCCCAATGAACCTGGGAAGGAAAGAGCTGTCAGGATGGCTGAGCGGTCTAAGTCGCTGCGCTCGGGTCGCAGTCCCCACTGGAGGCGCGGGTTCGAATCCCAGAGATTCCCCCATAGGAATGAATGGTCGAAATGCCCAATTGAAACGAATGGCGGGATACCAGGTGTCAAAGTCCACCATTGAACCTGGGAAGGAAAGAGCTGTCAGGATGGCCGAGCGGTCTAAGTCGCTGCGCTCGGGTCGCAGTCCCCACTGGAGGCGCGGGTTCGAATCCCAGAGATTCCCCCATAGGAATGAAAGGTCGAAATGCCCAATTGAAATAAATGGCGGGCTACCAGGTGTCAAAGTCCCCCATTGAACATTGGAAGGAAAGAGCTGTTAGGATGGCTGAGCGGTCTAAGTCGCTGCGTTCGGGTCGCAGTCCCCACTGGAGGCGAGGGTTCGAATCCCCGAGATTCCCCCATAGGAATGAATGGTCGAAATGCCCCATTGAAATGAATGGCGGGCTACCAGGTGTCAAAGTCCCCCAATGAACCTGGGAAGGAAAGAGCTGTCAGGATGGCCGAGTGGTCTAAGTCGCTGCGCTCGGGTCGCAGTCCCCACTGGAGGCGCGGGTTCGAATCCCAGAGATTCCCCCATAGGAATGAATGTTCGAAATGCCCAATTGAAATGAATGGCGGGCTACCAGGTGTCAAAGTCGCCCAATGAACCTGGGAAGGAAAGAGCTGTCAGGATGGCTGAGCGGTCTAAGTCGCTGCGCTCGGGTCGCAGTCCCCACTGGAGGCGCGGGTTCGAATCCCAGAGATTCCCCCATAGGAATGAATGGTCGAAATGCCCAATTGAAATGAATGGCGGGATACCAGGTGTCAAAGTCCACCATTGAACCTGGGAAGGAAAGAGCTGTCAGGATGGCCGAGCGGTCTAAGTCGCTGCGCTCGGGTCGCAGTCCCCACTGGAGGCGCGGGTTCGAATCCCAGAGATTCCCCCATAGGAATGAAAGGTCGAAATGCCCAATTGAAATAAATGGCGGGCTACCAGGTGTCAAAGTCCCCCAATGAACCTGGGAAGGAAAGAGCTGTCAGGATGGCTGAGCGGTCTAAGTCGCTGCGCTCGGGTCGCAGTCCCCACTGGAGGCGCGGGTTCGAATCCCAGAGATTCCCCCATAGGAATGAATGGTCGAAATGCCCAATTGAAATGAATGGCGGGCTACCAGGTGTCAAAGTCCCCCATTGAACATTGGAAGGAAAGAGCTGTTAGGATGGCTGAGCGGTCTAAGTCGCTGCGTTCGGGTCGCAGTCCCCACTGGAGGCGAGGGTTCGAATCCCCGAGATTCCCCCATAGGAATGAATGGTCGAAATGCCCCATTGAAATGAATGGCGGGCTACCAGGTGTCAAAGTCCCCCAATGAACCTGGGAAGGAAAGAGCTGTCAGGATGGCCGAGTGGTCTAAGTCGCTGCGCTCGGGTCGCAGTCCCCACTGGAGGCGCGGGTTCGAATCCCAGAGATTCCCCCATAGGAATGAATGTTCGAAATGCCCAATTGAAATGAATGGCGGGCTACCAGGTGTCAAAGTCCCCCAATGAACCTGGGAAGGAAAGAGCTGTCAGGATGGCTGAGCGGTCTAAGTCGCTGCGCTCGGGTCGCAGTCCCCACTGGAGGCGCGGGTTCGAATCCCAGAGATTCCCCCATAGGAATGAATGGTCGAAATGCCCAATTGAAAAGAATGGCGGGCTACCAGGTGTCAAAGTCCCCCAATGAACCTGGGAAGGAAAGAGCTGTCAGGATGGCTGAGCGGTCTAAGTCGCTGCGCTCGGGTCGCAGTCCCCACTGGAGGCGCGGGTTCGAATCCCAGAGATTCCCCCATAGGAATGAATGGTCGAAATGCCCAATTGAAACGAATGGCGGGATACCAGGTGTCAAAGTCCACCATTGAACCTGGGAAGGAAAGAGCTGTCAGGATGGCCGAGCGGTCTAAGTCGCTGCGCTCGGGTCGCAGTCCCCACTGGAGGCGCGGGTTCGAATCCCAGAGATTCCCCCATAGGAATGAAAGGTCGAAATGCCCAATTGAAATAAATGGCGGGCTACCAGGTGTCAAAGTCCCCCATTGAACATTGGAAGGAAAGAGCTGTCAGGATGGCTGAGCGGTCTAAGTCGCTGCGTTCGGGTCGCAGTCCCCACTGGAGGCGAGGGTTCGAATCCCAGAGATTCCCCCATAGGAATGAATGGTCGAAATGCCCAATTGAAATGAATGGCGGGCTACCAGGTGTCAAAGTCCCCCAATGAACCTGGGAAGGAAAGAGCTGTCAGGATGGCTGAGCGGTCTAAGTCGCTGCGCTCGGGTCGCAGTCCCCACTGGAGGCGCGGGTTCGAATCCCAGAGATTCCCCCATAGGAATGAATGGTCGAAATGCCCAATTGAAATGAATGGCGGGATACCAGGTGTCAAAGTCCACCATTGAACCTGGGAAGGAAAGAGCTGTCAGGATGGCCGAGCGGTCTAAGTCGCTGCGCTCGGGTCGCAGTCCCCACTGGAGGCGCGGGTTCGAATCCCAGAGATTCCCCCATAGGAATGAAAGGTCGAAATGCCCAATTGAAATAAATGGCGGGATACCAGGTGTCAAAGTCCCCCAATGAACCTGGGAAGGAAAGAGCTGTCAGGATGGCTGAGCGGTCTAAGTCGCTGCGCTCGGGTCGCAGTCCCCACTGGAGGCGCGGGTTCGAATCCCAGAGATTCCCCCATAGGAATGAATGGTCGAAATGCCCAATTGAAATGAATGGCGGGCTACCAGGTGTCAAAGTCCCCCATTGAACATTGGAAGGAAAGAGCTGTCAGGATGGCTGAGCGGTCTAAGTCGCTGCGTTCGGGTCGCAGTCCCCACTGGAGGCGCGGGTTCGAATCCCAGAGATTCCCCCATAGGAATGAATGGTCGAAATGTCCAATTGAAATGAATGGCGGGCTACCAGGTGTCAAAGTCCCCCAATGAACCTGGGAAGGAAAGAGCTGTCAGGATGGCTGAGCGGTCTAAGTCGCTGCGTTCGGGTCGCAGTCCCCACTGGAGGCGAGGGTTCGAATCCCAGAGATTCCCCCATAGGAATGAATGGTCGAAATGCCCCATTGAAATGAATGGCGGGCTACCAGGTGTCAAAGTCCCCCAATGAACCTGGGAAGGAAAGAGCTGTCAGGATGGCCGAGCGGTCTAAGTCGCTGCGCTCGGGTCGCAGTCCCCACTGGAGGCGCGGGTTCGAATCCCAGAGATTCCCCCATAGGAATGAATGGTCGAAATGCCCAATTGAAATGAATGGCGGGCTACCAGGTGTCAAAGTCCCCCAATGAACCTGGGAAGGAAAGAGCTGTCAGGATGGCTGAGCGGTCTAAGTCGCTGCGCTCGGGTCGCAGTCCCCACTGGAGGCGCGGGTTCGAATCCCAGAGATTCCCCCATAGGAATGAATGGTCGAAATGCCCAATTGAAATGAATGGCGGGCTACCAGGTGTCAAAGTCCCCCAATGAACCTGGGAAGGAAAGAGCTGTCAGGATGGCTGAGCGGTCTAAGTCGCTGCGCTCGGGTCGCAGTCCCCACTGGAGGCGCGGGTTCGAATCCCAGAGATTCCCCCATAGGAATGAATGGTCGAAATGCCCAATTGAAATGAATGGCGGGATACCAGGTGTCAAAGTCCATCATTGAACCTGGGAAGGAAAGAGCTGTCAGGATGGCCGAGCGGTCTAAGTCGCTGCGCTCGGGTCGCAGTCCCCACTGGAGGCGCGGGTTCGAATCCCAGAGATTCCCCCATAGGAATGAAAGGTCGAAATGCCCAATTGAAATAAATGGCGGGCTACCAGGTGTCAAAGTCCCCCAATGAACCTGGGAAGGAAAGAGCTGTCAGGATGGCTGAGCGGTCTAAGTCGCTGCGCTCGGGTCGCAGTCCCCACTGGAGGCGCGGGTTCGAATCCCAGAGATTCCCCCATAGGAATGAATGGTCGAAATGCCCAATTGAAATGAATGGCGGGCTACCAGGTGTCAAAGTCCCCCATTGAACATTGGAAGGAAAGAGCTGTTAGGATGGCTGAGCGGTCTAAGTCGCTGCGTTCGGGTCGCAGTCCCCACTGGAGGCGAGGGTTCGAATCCCCGAGATTCCCCCATAGGAATGAATGGTCGAAATGCCCCATTGAAATGAATGGCGGGCTACCAGGTGTCAAAGTCCCCCAATGAACCTGGGAAGGAAAGAGCTGTCAGGATGGCCGAGTGGTCTAAGTCGCTGCGCTCGGGTCGCAGTCCCCACTGGAGGCGCGGGTTCGAATCCCAGAGATTCCCCCATAGGAATGAATGTTCGAAATGCCCAATTGAAATGAATGGCGGGCTACCAGGTGTCAAAGTCCCCCAATGAACCTGGGAAGGAAAGAGCTGTCAGGATGGCTGAGCGGTCTAAGTCGCTGCGCTCGGGTCGCAGTCCCCACTGGAGGCGCGGGTTCGAATCCCAGAGATTCCCCCATAGGAATGAATGGTCGAAATGCCCAATTGAAAAGAATGGCGGGCTACCAGGTGTCAAAGTCCCCCAATGAACCTGGGAAGGAAAGAGCTGTCAGGATGGCTGAGCGGTCTAAGTCGCTGCGCTCGGGTCGCAGTCCCCACTGGAGGCGCGGGTTCGAATCCCAGAGATTCCCCCATAGGAATGAATGGTCGAAATGCCCAATTGAAACGAATGGCGGGATACCAGGTGTCAAAGTCCACCATTGAACCTGGGAAGGAAAGAGCTGTCAGGATGGCCGAGCGGTCTAAGTCGCTGCGCTCGGGTCGCAGTCCCCACTGGAGGCGCGGGTTCGAATCCCAGAGATTCCCCCATAGGAATGAAAGGTCGAAATGCCCAATTGAAATAAATGGCGGGCTACCAGGTGTCAAAGTCCCCCATTGAACATTGGAAGGAAAGAGCTGTCAGGATGGCTGAGCGGTCTAAGTCGCTGCGTTCGGGTCGCAGTCCCCACTGGAGGCGAGGGTTCGAATCCCAGAGATTCCCCCATAGGAATGAATGGTCGAAATGCCCAATTGAAATGAATGGCGGGCTACCAGGTGTCAAAGTCCCCCAATGAACCTGGGAAGGAAAGAGCTGTCAGGATGGCTGAGCGGTCTAAGTCGCTGCGCTCGGGTCGCAGTCCCCACTGGAGGCGCGGGTTCGAATCCCAGAGATTCCCCCATAGGAATGAATGGTCGAAATGCCCAATTGAAATGAATGGCGGGATACCAGGTGTCAAAGTCCACCATTGAACCTGGGAAGGAAAGAGCTGTCAGGATGGCCGAGCGGTCTAAGTCGCTGCGCTCGGGTCGCAGTCCCCACTGGAGGCGCGGGTTCGAATCCCAGAGATTCCCCCATAGGAATGAAAGGTCGAAATGCCCAATTGAAATAAATGGCGGGATACCAGGTGTCAAAGTCCCCCAATGAACCTGGGAAGGAAAGAGCTGTCAGGATGGCTGAGCGGTCTAAGTCGCTGCGCTCGGGTCGCAGTCCCCACTGGAGGCGCGGGTTCGAATCCCAGAGATTCCCCCATAGGAATGAATGGTCGAAATGCCCAATTGAAATGAATGGCGGGCTACCAGGTGTCAAAGTCCCCCATTGAACATTGGAAGGAAAGAGCTGTCAGGATGGCTGAGCGGTCTAAGTCGCTGCGTTCGGGTCGCAGTCCCCACTGGAGGCGCGGGTTCGAATCCCAGAGATTCCCCCATAGGAATGAATGGTCGAAATGTCCAATTGAAATGAATGGCGGGCTACCAGGTGTCAAAGTCCCCCAATGAACCTGGGAAGGAAAGAGCTGTCAGGATGGCTGAGCGGTCTAAGTCGCTGCGTTCGGGTCGCAGTCCCCACTGGAGGCGAGGGTTCGAATCCCAGAGATTCCCCCATAGGAATGAATGGTCGAAATGCCCCATTGAAATGAATGGCGGGCTACCAGGTGTCAAAGTCCCCCAATGAACCTGGGAAGGAAAGAGCTGTCAGGATGGCCGAGCGGTCTAAGTCGCTGCGCTCGGGTCGCAGTCCCCACTGGAGGCGCGGGTTCGAATCCCAGAGATTCCCCCATAGGAATGAATGGTCGAAATGCCCAATTGAAATGAATGGCGGGCTACCAGGTGTCAAAGTCCCCCAATGAACCTGGGAAGGAAAGAGCTGTCAGGATGGCTGAGCGGTCTAAGTCGCTGCGCTCGGGTCGCAGTCCCCACTGGAGGCGCGGGTTCGAATCCCAGAGATTCCCCCATAGGAATGAATGGTCGAAATGCCCAATTGAAATGAATGGCGGGCTACCAGGTGTCAAAGTCCCCCAATGAACCTGGGAAGGAAAGAGCTGTCAGGATGGCTGAGCGGTCTAAGTCGCTGCGCTCGGGTCGCAGTCCCCACTGGAGGCGCGGGTTCGAATCCCAGAGATTCCCCCATAGGAATGAATGGTCGAAATGCCCAATTGAAATGAATGGCGGGATACCAGGTGTCAAAGTCCATCATTGAACCTGGGAAGGAAAGAGCTGTCAGGATGGCTGAGCGGTCTAAGTCGCTGCGCTCGGGTCGCAGTCCCCACTGGAAGCGCGGGTTCGAATCCCAGAGATTCCCCCATAGGAATGAATGGTCGAAATGCCCAATTGAAATGAATGGCGGGATACCAGGTGTCAAAGTCCACCATTGAACCTGGGAAGGAAAGAGCTGTCAGGATGGCTGAGCGGTCTAAGTCGCTGCGTTCGGGTCGCAGTCCCCACTGGAGGCGAGGGTTCGAATCCCCGAGATTCCCCCATAGGAATGAATGGTCGAAATGCCCCATTGAAATGAATGGCGGGCTACCAGGTGTCAAAGTCCCCCAATGAACCTGGGAAGGAAAGAGCTGTCAGGATGGCCGAGTGGTCTAAGTCGCTGCGCTCGGGTCGCAGTCCCCACTGGAGGCGCGGGTTCGAATCCCAGAGATTCCCCCATAGGAATGAATGTTCGAAATGCCCAATTGAAATGAATGGCGGGCTACCAGGTGTCAAAGTCCCCCAATGAACCTGGGAAGGAAAGAGCTGTCAGGATGGCTGAGCGGTCTAAGTCGCTGCGCTCGGGTCGCAGTCCCCACTGGAGGCGCGGGTTCGAATCCCAGAGATTCCCCCATAGGAATGAATGGTCGAAATGCCCAATTGAAAAGAATGGCGGGCTACCAGGTGTCAAAGTCCCCCAATGAACCTGGGAAGGAAAGAGCTGTCAGGATGGCTGAGCGGTCTAAGTCGCTGCGCTCGGGTCGCAGTCCCCACTGGAGGCGCGGGTTCGAATCCCAGAGATTCCCCCATAGGAATGAATGGTCGAAATGCCCAATTGAAACGAATGGCGGGATACCAGGTGTCAAAGTCCACCATTGAACCTGGGAAGGAAAGAGCTGTCAGGATGGCCGAGCGGTCTAAGTCGCTGCGCTCGGGTCGCAGTCCCCACTGGAGGCGCGGGTTCGAATCCCAGAGATTCCCCCATAGGAATGAATGTTCGAAATGCCCAATTGAAATGAATGGCGGGCTACCAGGTGTCAAAGTCCCCCAATGAACCTGGGAAGGAAAGAGCTGTCAGGATGGCTGAGCGGTCTAAGTCGCTGCGCTCGGGTCGCAGTCCCCACTGGAGGCGCGGGTTCGAATCCCAGAGATTCCCCCATAGGAATGAATGGTCGAAATGCCCAATTGAAAAGAATGGCGGGCTACCAGGTGTCAAAGTCCCCCAATGAACCTGGGAAGGAAAGAGCTGTCAGGATGGCTGAGCGGTCTAAGTCGCTGCGCTCGGGTCGCAGTCCCCACTGGAGGCGCGGGTTCGAATCCCAGAGATTCCCCCATAGGAATGAATGGTCGAAATGCCCAATTGAAACGAATGGCGGGATACCAGGTGTCAAAGTCCACCATTGAACCTGGGAAGGAAAGAGCTGTCAGGATGGCCGAGCGGTCTAAGTCGCTGCGCTCGGGTCGCAGTCCCCACTGGAGGCGCGGGTTCGAATCCCAGAGATTCCCCCATAGGAATGAAAGGTCGAAATGCCCAATTGAAATAAATGGCGGGCTACCAGGTGTCAAAGTCCCCCATTGAACATTGGAAGGAAAGAGCTGTTAGGATGGCTGAGCGGTCTAAGTCGCTGCGTTCGGGTCGCAGTCCCCACTGGAGGCGAGGGTTCGAATCCCCGAGATTCCCCCATAGGAATGAATGGTCGAAATGCCCCATTGAAATGAATGGCGGGCTACCAGGTGTCAAAGTCCCCCAATGAACCTGGGAAGGAAAGAGCTGTCAGGATGGCCGAGTGGTCTAAGTCGCTGCGCTCGGGTCGCAGTCCCCACTGGAGGCGCGGGTTCGAATCCCAGAGATTCCCCCATAGGAATGAATGTTCGAAATGCCCAATTGAAATGAATGGCGGGCTACCAGGTGTCAAAGTCCCCCAATGAACCTGGGAAGGAAAGAGCTGTCAGGATGGCTGAGCGGTCTAAGTCGCTGCGCTCGGGTCGCAGTCCCCACTGGAGGCGCGGGTTCGAATCCCAGAGATTCCCCCATAGGAATGAATGGTCGAAATGCCCAATTGAAATGAATGGCGGGATACCAGGTGTCAAAGTCCACCATTGAACCTGGGAAGGAAAGAGCTGTCAGGATGGCCGAGCGGTCTAAGTCGCTGCGCTCGGGTCGCAGTCCCCACTGGAGGCGCGGGTTCGAATCCCAGAGATTCCCCCATAGGAATGAAAGGTCGAAATGCCCAATTGAAATAAATGGCGGGCTACCAGGTGTCAAAGTCCCCCAATGAACCTGGGAAGGAAAGAGCTGTCAGGATGGCTGAGCGGTCTAAGTCGCTGCGCTCGGGTCGCAGTCCCCACTGGAGGCGCGGGTTCGAATCCCAGAGATTCCCCCATAGGAATGAATGGTCGAAATGCCCAATTGAAATGAATGGCGGGCTACCAGGTGTCAAAGTCCCCCATTGAACATTGGAAGGAAAGAGCTGTTAGGATGGCTGAGCGGTCTAAGTCGCTGCGTTCGGGTCGCAGTCCCCACTGGAGGCGAGGGTTCGAATCCCCGAGATTCCCCCATAGGAATGAATGGTCGAAATGCCCCATTGAAATGAATGGCGGGCTACCAGGTGTCAAAGTCCCCCAATGAACCTGGGAAGGAAAGAGCTGTCAGGATGGCCGAGTGGTCTAAGTCGCTGCGCTCGGGTCGCAGTCCCCACTGGAGGCGCGGGTTCGAATCCCAGAGATTCCCCCATAGGAATGAATGTTCGAAATGCCCAATTGAAATGAATGGCGGGCTACCAGGTGTCAAAGTCCCCCAATGAACCTGGGAAGGAAAGAGCTGTCAGGATGGCTGAGCGGTCTAAGTCGCTGCGCTCGGGTCGCAGTCCCCACTGGAGGCGCGGGTTCGAATCCCAGAGATTCCCCCATAGGAATGAATGGTCGAAATGCCCAATTGAAAAGAATGGCGGGCTACCAGGTGTCAAAGTCCCCCAATGAACCTGGGAAGGAAAGAGCTGTCAGGATGGCTGAGCGGTCTAAGTCGCTGCGCTCGGGTCGCAGTCCCCACTGGAGGCGCGGGTTCGAATCCCAGAGATTCCCCCATAGGAATGAATGGTCGAAATGCCCAATTGAAACGAATGGCGGGATACCAGGTGTCAAAGTCCACCATTGAACCTGGGAAGGAAAGAGCTGTCAGGATGGCCGAGCGGTCTAAGTCGCTGCGCTCGGGTCGCAGTCCCCACTGGAGGCGCGGGTTCGAATCCCAGAGATTCCCCCATAGGAATGAATGGTCGAAATGCCCAATTGAAATGAATGGCGGGCTACCAGGTGTCAAAGTCCCCCAATGAACCTGGGAAGGAAAGAGCTGTCAGGATGGCTGAGCGGTCTAAGTCGCTGCGCTCGGGTCGCAGTCCCCACTGGAGGCGCGGGTTCGAATCCCAGAGATTCCCCCATAGGAATGAATGGTCGAAATGCCCAATTGAAATGAATGGCGGGATACCAGGTGTCAAAGTCGACCATTGAACCTGGGAAGGAAAGAGCTGTCAGGATGGCCGAGCGGTCTAAGTCGCTGCGCTCGGGTCGCAGTCCCCACTGGAGGCGCGGGTTCGAATCCCAGAGATTCCCCCATAGGAATGAAAGGTCGAAATGCCCAATTGAAATAAATGGCGGGCTACCAGGTGTCAAAGTCCCCCAATGAACCTGGGAAGGAAAGAGCTGTCAGGATGGCCGAGTGGTCTAAGTCGCTGCGCTCGGGTCGCAGTCCCCACTGGAGGCGCGGGTTCGAATCCCAGAGATTCCCCCATAGGAATGAATGGTCGAAATGCCCAATTGAAATGAATGGCGGGCTACCAGGTGTCAAAGTCCCCCATTGAACATTGGAAGGAAAGAGCTGTCAGGATGGCTGAGCGGTCTAAGTCGCTGCGTTCGGGTCGCAGTCCCCACTGGAGGCGCGGGTTCGAATCCCAGAGATTCCCCCATAGGAATGAATGGTCGAAATGTCCAATTGAAATGAATGGCGGGCTACCAGGTGTCAAAGTCCCCCAATGAACCTGGGAAGGAAAGAGCTGTCAGGATGGCTGAGCGGTCTAAGTCGCTGCGTTCGGGTCGCAGTCCCCACTGGAGGCGCGGGTTCGAATCCCAGAGATTCCCCCATAGGAATGAATGGTCGAAATGCCCAATTGAAACGAATGGCGGGATACCAGGTGTCAAAGTCCACCATTGAACCTGGGAAGGAAAGAGCTGTCAGGATGGCCGAGCGGTCTAAGTCGCTGCGCTCGGGTCGCAGTCCCCACTGGAGGCGCGGGTTCGAATCCCAGAGATTCCCCCATAGGAATGAATGTTCGAAATGCCCAATTGAAATGAATGGCGGGCTACCAGGTGTCAAAGTCCCCCAATGAACCTGGGAAGGAAAGAGCTGTCAGGATGGCTGAGCGGTCTAAGTCGCTGCGCTCGGGTCGCAGTCCCCACTGGAGGCGCGGGTTCGAATCCCAGAGATTCCCCCATAGGAATGAATGGTCGAAATGCCCAATTGAAAAGAATGGCGGGCTACCAGGTGTCAAAGTCCCCCAATGAACCTGGGAAGGAAAGAGCTGTCAGGATGGCTGAGCGGTCTAAGTCGCTGCGCTCGGGTCGCAGTCCCCACTGGAGGCGCGGGTTCGAATCCCAGAGATTCCCCCATAGGAATGAATGGTCGAAATGCCCAATTGAAACGAATGGCGGGATACCAGGTGTCAAAGTCCACCATTGAACCTGGGAAGGAAAGAGCTGTCAGGATGGCCGAGCGGTCTAAGTCGCTGCGCTCGGGTCGCAGTCCCCACTGGAGGCGCGGGTTCGAATCCCAGAGATTCCCCCATAGGAATGAAAGGTCGAAATGCCCAATTGAAATAAATGGCGGGCTACCAGGTGTCAAAGTCCCCCATTGAACATTGGAAGGAAAGAGCTGTTAGGATGGCTGAGCGGTCTAAGTCGCTGCGTTCGGGTCGCAGTCCCCACTGGAGGCGAGGGTTCGAATCCCCGAGATTCCCCCATAGGAATGAATGGTCGAAATGCCCCATTGAAATGAATGGCGGGCTACCAGGTGTCAAAGTCCCCCAATGAACCTGGGAAGGAAAGAGCTGTCAGGATGGCCGAGTGGTCTAAGTCGCTGCGCTCGGGTCGCAGTCCCCACTGGAGGCGCGGGTTCGAATCCCAGAGATTCCCCCATAGGAATGAATGTTCGAAATGCCCAATTGAAATGAATGGCGGGCTACCAGGTGTCAAAGTCCCCCAATGAACCTGGGAAGGAAAGAGCTGTCAGGATGGCTGAGCGGTCTAAGTCGCTGCGCTCGGGTCGCAGTCCCCACTGGAGGCGCGGGTTCGAATCCCAGAGATTCCCCCATAGGAATGAATGGTCGAAATGCCCAATTGAAATGAATGGCGGGATACCAGGTGTCAAAGTCCACCATTGAACCTGGGAAGGAAAGAGCTGTCAGGATGGCCGAGCGGTCTAAGTCGCTGCGCTCGGGTCGCAGTCCCCACTGGAGGCGCGGGTTCGAATCCCAGAGATTCCCCCATAGGAATGAAAGGTCGAAATGCCCAATTGAAATAAATGGCGGGCTACCAGGTGTCAAAGTCCCCCAATGAACCTGGGAAGGAAAGAGCTGTCAGGATGGCTGAGCGGTCTAAGTCGCTGCGCTCGGGTCGCAGTCCCCACTGGAGGCGCGGGTTCGAATCCCAGAGATTCCCCCATAGGAATGAATGGTCGAAATGCCCAATTGAAATGAATGGCGGGCTACCAGGTGTCAAAGTCCCCCATTGAACATTGGAAGGAAAGAGCTGTTAGGATGGCTGAGCGGTCTAAGTCGCTGCGTTCGGGTCGCAGTCCCCACTGGAGGCGAGGGTTCGAATCCCCGAGATTCCCCCATAGGAATGAATGGTCGAAATGCCCCATTGAAATGAATGGCGGGCTACCAGGTGTCAAAGTCCCCCAATGAACCTGGGAAGGAAAGAGCTGTCAGGATGGCCGAGTGGTCTAAGTCGCTGCGCTCGGGTCGCAGTCCCCACTGGAGGCGCGGGTTCGAATCCCAGAGATTCCCCCATAGGAATGAATGTTCGAAATGCCCAATTGAAATGAATGGCGGGCTACCAGGTGTCAAAGTCCCCCAATGAACCTGGGAAGGAAAGAGCTGTCAGGATGGCTGAGCGGTCTAAGTCGCTGCGCTCGGGTCGCAGTCCCCACTGGAGGCGCGGGTTCGAATCCCAGAGATTCCCCCATAGGAATGAATGGTCGAAATGCCCAATTGAAAAGAATGGCGGGCTACCAGGTGTCAAAGTCCCCCAATGAACCTGGGAAGGAAAGAGCTGTCAGGATGGCTGAGCGGTCTAAGTCGCTGCGCTCGGGTCGCAGTCCCCACTGGAGGCGCGGGTTCGAATCCCAGAGATTCCCCCATAGGAATGAATGGTCGAAATGCCCAATTGAAACGAATGGCGGGATACCAGGTGTCAAAGTCCACCATTGAACCTGGGAAGGAAAGAGCTGTCAGGATGGCCGAGCGGTCTAAGTCGCTGCGCTCGGGTCGCAGTCCCCACTGGAGGCGCGGGTTCGAATCCCAGAGATTCCCCCATAGGAATGAAAGGTCGAAATGCCCAATTGAAATAAATGGCGGGCTACCAGGTGTCAAAGTCCCCCATTGAACATTGGAAGGAAAGAGCTGTCAGGATGGCTGAGCGGTCTAAGTCGCTGCGTTCGGGTCGCAGTCCCCACTGGAGGCGAGGGTTCGAATCCCAGAGATTCCCCCATAGGAATGAATTGTCGAAATGCCCAATTGAAATGAATGGCGGGCTACCAGGTGTCAAAGTCCCCCAATGAACCTGGGAAGGAAAGAGCTGTCAGGATGGCTGAGCGGTCTAAGTCGCTGCGCTCGGGTCGCAGTCCCCACTGGAGGCGCGGGTTCGAATCCCAGAGATTCCCCCATAGGAATGAATGGTCGAAATGCCCAATTGAAATGAATGGCGGGATACCAGGTGTCAAAGTCCACCATTGAACCTGGGAAGGAAAGAGCTGTCAGGATGGCCGAGCGGTCTAAGTCGCTGCGCTCGGGTCGCAGTCCCCACTGGAGGCGCGGGTTCGAATCCCAGAGATTCCCCCATAGGAATGAAAGGTCGAAATGCCCAATTGAAATAAATGGCGGGATACCAGGTGTCAAAGTCCCCCAATGAACCTGGGAAGGAAAGAGCTGTCAGGATGGCTGAGCGGTCTAAGTCGCTGCGCTCGGGTCGCAGTCCCCACTGGAGGCGCGGGTTCGAATCCCAGAGATTCCCCCATAGGAATGAATGGTCGAAATGCCCAATTGAAATGAATGGCGGGCTACCAGGTGTCAAAGTCCCCCATTGAACATTGGAAGGAAAGAGCTGTCAGGATGGTTGAGCGGTCTAAGTCGCTGCGTTCGGGTCGCAGTCCCCACTGGAGGCGAGGGTTCGAATCCCCGAGATTCCCCCATAGGAATGAATGGTCGAAATGCCCCATTGAAATGAATGGCGGGCTACCAGGTGTCAAAGTCCCCCAATGAACCTGGGAAGGAAAGAGCTGTCAGGATGGCCGAGTGGTCTAAGTCGCTGCGCTCGGGTCGCAGTCCCCACTGGAGGCGCGGGTTCGAATCCCAGAGATTCCCCCATAGGAATGAATGTTCGAAATGCCCAATTGAAATGAATGGCGGGCTACCAGGTGTCAAAGTCCCCCAATGAACCTGGGAAGGAAAGAGCTGTCAGGATGGCTGAGCGGTCTAAGTCGCTGCGCTCGGGTCGCAGTCCCCACTGGAGGCGCGGGTTCGAATCCCAGAGATTCCCCCATAGGAATGAATGGTCGAAATGCCCAATTGAAAAGAATGGCGGGCTACCAGGTGTCAAAGTCCCCCAATGAACCTGGGAAGGAAAGAGCTGTCAGGATGGCTGAGCGGTCTAAGTCGCTGCGCTCGGGTCGCAGTCCCCACTGGAGGCGCGGGTTCGAATCCCAGAGATTCCCCCATAGGAATGAATGGTCGAAATGCCCAATTGAAATGAATGGCGGGATACCAGGTGTCAAAGTCCACCATTGAACCTGGGAAGGAAAGAGCTGTCAGGATGGCTGAGCGGTCTAAGTCGCTGCGCTCGGGTCGCAGTCCCCACTGGAAGCGCGGGTTCGAATCCCAGAGATTCCCCCATAGGAATGAATGGTCGGAATGCCCAATTGAAATGAATGGCGGGATACCAGGTGTCAAAGTCCACCATTGAACCTGGGAAGGAAAGAGCTGTCAGGATGGCCGAGCGGTCTAAGTCGCTGCGCTCGGGTCGCAGTCCCCACTGGAGGCGCGGGTTCGAATCCCAGAGATTCCCCCATAGGAATGAAAGGTCGAAATGCCCAATTGAAATAAATGGCGGGCTACCAGGTGTCAAAGTCCCCCAATGAACCTGGGAAGGAAAGAGCTGTCAGGATGGCTGAGCGGTCTAAGTCGCTGCGCTCGGGTCGCAGTCCCCACTGGAGGCGCGGGTTCGAATCCCAGAGATTCCCCCATAGGAATGAATGGTCGAAATGCCCAATTGAAATGAATGGCGGGCTACCAGGTGTCAAAGTCCCCCATTGAACATTGGAAGGAAAGAGCTGTTAGGATGGCTGAGCGGTCTAAGTCGCTGCGTTCGGGTCGCAGTCCCCACTGGAGGCGAGGGTTCGAATCCCCGAGATTCCCCCATAGGAATGAATGTTCGAAATGCCCAATTGAAATGAATGGCGGGCTACCAGGTGTCAAAGTCCCCCAATGAACCTGGGAAGGAAAGAGCTGTCAGGATGGCTGAGCGGTCTAAGTCGCTGCGCTCGGGTCGCAGTCCCCACTGGAGGCGCGGGTTCGAATCCCAGAGATTCCCCCATAGGAATGAATGGTCGAAATGCCCAATTGAAACGAATGGCGGGATACCAGGTGTCAAAGTCCACCATTGAACCTGGGAAGGAAAGAGCTGTCAGGATGGCCGAGCGGTCTAAGTCGCTGCGCTCGGGTCGCAGTCCCCACTGGAGGCGCGGGTTCGAATCCCAGAGATTCCCCCATAGGAATGAAAGGTCGAAATGCCCAATTGAAATAAATGGCGGGCTACCAGGTGTCAAAGTCCCCCATTGAACATTGGAAGGAAAGAGCTGTCAGGATGGCTGAGCGGTCTAAGTCGCTGCGTTCGGGTCGCAGTCCCCACTGGAGGCGAGGGTTCGAATCCCAGAGATTCCCCCATAGGAATGAATGGTCGAAATGCCCAATTGAAATGAATGGCGGGCTACCAGGTGTCAAAGTCCCCCAATGAACCTGGGAAGGAAAGAGCTGTCAGGATGGCTGAGCGGTCTAAGTCGCTGCGCTCGGGTCGCAGTCCCCACTGGAGGCGCGGGTTCGAATCCCAGAGATTCCCCCATAGGAATGAATGGTCGAAATGCCCAATTGAAATGAATGGCGGGATACCAGGTGTCAAAGTCCACCATTGAACCTGGGAAGGAAAGAGCTGTCAGGATGGCCGAGCGGTCTAAGTCGCTGCGCTCGGGTCGCAGTCCCCACTGGAGGCGCGGGTTCGAATCCCAGAGATTCCCCCATAGGAATGAAAGGTCGAAATGCCCAATTGAAATAAATGGCGGGATACCAGGTGTCAAAGTCCCCCAATGAACCTGGGAAGGAAAGAGCTGTCAGGATGGCTGAGCGGTCTAAGTCGCTGCGCTCGGGTCGCAGTCCCCACTGGAGGCGCGGGTTCGAATCCCAGAGATTCCCCCATAGGAATGAATGGTCGAAATGCCCAATTGAAATGAATGGCGGGCTACCAGGTGTCAAAGTCCCCCATTGAACATTGGAAGGAAAGAGCTGTCAGGATGGTTGAGCGGTCTAAGTCGCTGCGTTCGGGTCGCAGTCCCCACTGGAGGCGAGGGTTCGAATCCCCGAGATTCCCCCATAGGAATGAATGGTCGAAATGCCCCATTGAAATGAATGGCGGGCTACCAGGTGTCAAAGTCCCCCAATGAACCTGGGAAGGAAAGAGCTGTCAGGATGGCCGAGTGGTCTAAGTCGCTGCGCTCGGGTCGCAGTCCCCACTGGAGGCGCGGGTTCGAATCCCAGAGATTCCCCCATAGGAATGAATGTTCGAAATGCCCAATTGAAATGAATGGCGGGCTACCAGGTGTCAAAGTCCCCCAATGAACCTGGGAAGGAAAGAGCTGTCAGGATGGCTGAGCGGTCTAAGTCGCTGCGCTCGGGTCGCAGTCCCCACTGGAGGCGCGGGTTCGAATCCCAGAGATTCCCCCATAGGAATGAATGGTCGAAATGCCCAATTGAAAAGAATGGCGGGCTACCAGGTGTCAAAGTCCCCGAATGAACCTGGGAAGGAAAGAGCTGTCAGGATGGCTGAGCGGTCTAAGTCGCTGCGCTCGGGTCGCAGTCCCCACTGGAGGCGCGGGTTCGAATCCCAGAGATTCCCCCATAGGAATGAATGGTCGAAATGCCCAATTGAAATGAATGGCGGGATACCAGGTGTCAAAGTCCACCATTGAACCTGGGAAGGAAAGAGCTGTCAGGATGGCCGAGCGGTCTAAGTCGCTGCGCTCGGGTCGCAGTCCCCACTGGAGGCGCGGGTTCGAATCCCAGAGATTCCCCCATAGGAATGAAAGGTCGAAATGCCCAATTGAAATAAATGGCGGGCTACCAGGTGTCAAAGTCCCCCAATGAACCTGGGAAGGAAAGAGCTGTCAGGATGGCCGAGCGGTCTAAGTCGCTGCGCTCGGGTCGCAGTCCCCACTGGAGGCGCGGGTTCGAATCCCAGAGATTCCCCCATAGGAATGAATGGTCGAAATGTCCAATTGAAATGAATGGCGGGCTACCAGGTGTCAAAGTCCCCCAATGAACCTGGGAAGGAAAGAGCTGTCAGGATGGCTGAGCGGTCTAAGTCGCTGCGTTCGGGTCGCAGTCCCCACTGGAGGCGAGGGTTCGAATCCCAGAGATTCCCCCATAGGAATGAATGGTCGAAATGCCCCATTGAAATGAATGGCGGGCTACCAGGTGTCAAAGTCCCCCAATGAACCTGGGAAGGAAAGAGCTGTCAGGATAGCCGAGTGGTCTAAGTCGCTGCGCTCGGGTCGCAGTCCCCACTGGAGGCGCGGGTTCGAATCCCAGAGATTCCCCCATAGGAATGAATGGTCGAAATGCCCAATTGAAATGAATGGCGGGCTACCAGGTGTCAAAGTCCCCCAATGAACCTGGGAAGGAAAGAGCTGTCAGGATGGCTGAGCGGTCTAAGTCGCTGCGCTCGGGTCGCAGTCCCCACTGGAGGCGCGGGTTCGAATCCCAGAGATTCCCCCATAGGAATGAATGGTCGAAATGTCCAATTGAAATGAATGGCGGGCTACCAGGTGTCAAAGTCCCCCAATGAACCTGGGAAGGAAAGAGCTGTCAGGATGGCTGAGCGGTCTAAGTCGCTGCGTTCGGGTCGCAGTCCCCACTGGAGGCGAGGGTTCGAATCCCAGAGATTCCCCCATAGGAATGAATGGTCGAAATGCCCCATTGAAATGAATGGCGGGCTACCAGGTGTCAAAGTCCCCCAATGAACCTGGGAAGGAAAGAGCTGTCAGGATGGCCGAGTGGTCTAAGTCGCTGCGCTCGGGTCGCAGTCCCCACTGGAGGCGCGGGTTCGAATCCCAGAGATTCCCCCATAGGAATGAATGGTCGAAATGCCCAATTGAAATGAATGGCGGGCTACCAGGTGTCAAAGTCCCCCAATGAACCTGGGAAGGAAAGAGCTGTCAGGATGGCTGAGCGGTCTAAGTCGCTGCGCTCGGGTCGCAGTCCCCACTGGAGGCGCGGGTTCGAATCCCAGAGATTCCCCCTTAGGAATGAATGGTCGAAATGCCCAATTGAAATGAATGGCGGGATACCAGGTGTCAAAGTCGACCATTGAACCTGGGAAGGAAAGAGCTGTCAGGATGGCCGAGCGGTCTAAGTCGCTGCGCTCGGGTCGCAGTCCCCACTGGAGGCGCGGGTTCGAATCCCAGAGATTCCCCCATAGGAATGAAAGGTCGAAATGCCCAATTGAAATAAATGGCGGGCTACCAGGTGTCAAAGTCCCCCAATGAACCTGGGAAGGAAAGAGCTGTCAGGATGGCCGAGCGGTCTAAGTCGCTGCGCTCGGTTCGCAGTCCCCACTGGAGGCGCGGGTTCGAATCCCAGAGATTCCCCCATAGGAATGAATGGTCGAAATGTCCAATTGAAATGAATGGCGGGCTACCAGGTGTCAAAGTCCCCCAATGAACCTGGGAAGGAAAGAGCTGTCAGGATGGCTGAGCGGTCTAAGTCGCTGCGTTCGGGTCGCAGTCCCCACTGGAGGCGAGGGTTCGAATCCCAGAGATTCCCCCATAGGAATGAATGGTCGAAATGCCCCATTGAAATGAATGGCGGGCTACCAGGTGTCAAAGTCCCCCAATGAACCTGGGAAGGAAAGAGCTGTCAGGATAGCCGAGTGGTCTAAGTCGCTGCGCTCGGGTCGCAGTCCCCACTGGAGGCGCGGGTTCGAATCCCAGAGATTCCCCCATAGGAATGAATGGTCGAAATGCCCAATTGAAATGAATGGCGGGCTACCAGGTGTCAAAGTCCCCCAATGAACCTGGGAAGGAAAGAGCTGTCAGGATGGCTGAGCGGTCTAAGTCGCTGCGCTCGGGTCGCAGTCCCCACTGGAGGCGCGGGTTCGAATCCCAGAGATTCCCCCATAGGAATGAATGGTCGAAATGTCCAATTGAAATGAATGGCGGGCTACCAGGTGTCAAAGTCCCCCAATGAACCTGGGAAGGAAAGAGCTGTCAGGATGGCCGAGTGGTCTAAGTCGCTGCGCTCGGGTCGCAGTCCCCACTGGAGGCGCGGGTTCAAATCCCAGAGATTCCCCCATAGGAATGAATGGTCGAAATGCCCAATTGAAATGAATGGCGGGCTACCAGGTGTCAAAGTCCCCCAATGAACCTGGGAAGGAAAGAGCTGTCAGGATGGCTGAGCGGTCTAAGTCGCTGCGCTCGGGTCGCAGTCCCCACTGGAGGCGCGGGTTCGAATCCCAGAGATTCCCCCATAGGAATGAATGGTCGAAATGCCCAATTGAAATGAATGGCGGGCTACCAGGTGTCAAAGTCCCCCAATGAACCTGGGAAGGAAAGAGCTGTCAGGATGGCTGAGCGGTCTAAGTCGCTGCGCTCGGGTCGCAGTCCCCACTGGAGGCGCGGGTTCGAATCCCAGAGATTCCCCCATAGGAATGAATGGTCGAAATGTCCAATTGAAATGAATGGCGGGCTACCAGGTGTCAAAGTCCCCCAATGAACCTGGGAAGGAAAGAGCTGTCAGGATGGCTGAGCGGTCTAAGTCGCTGCGTTCGGGTCGCAGTCCCCACTGGAGGCGAGGGTTCGAATCCCAGAGATTCCCCCATAGGAATGAATGGTCGAAATGCCCCATTGAAATGAATGGCGGGCTACCAGGTGTCAAAGTCCACCATTGAACCTGGGAAGGAAAGAGCTGTCAGGATGGCCGAGTGGTCTAAGTCGCTGCGCTCGGGTCGCAGTCCCCACTGGAGGCGCGGGTTCGAATCCCAGAGATTCCCCCATAGGAATGAAAGGTCGAAATGCCCAATTGAAATAAATGGCGGGCTACCAGGTGTCAAAGTCCCCCATTGAACATTGGAAGGAAAGAGCTGTCAGGATGGCTGAGCGGTCTAAGTCGCTGCGTTCGGGTCGCAGTCCCCACTGGAGGCGAGGGTTCGAATCCCAGAGATTCCCCCATAGGAATGAATGGTCGAAATGCCCAATTGAAATGAATGGCGGGCTACCAGGTGTCAAAGTCCCCCAATGAACCTGGGAAGGAAAGAGCTGTCAGGATGGCTGAGCGGTCTAAGTCGCTGCGCTCGGGTCGCAGTCCCCACTGGAGGCGCGGGTTCGAATCCCAGAGATTCCCCCATAGGAATGAATGGTCGAAATGCCCAATTGAAATGAATGGCGGGCTACCAGGTGTCAAAGTCCCCCAATGAACCTGGGAAGGAAAGAGCTGTCAGGATGGCTGAGCGGTCTAAGTCGCTGCGCTCGGGTCGCAGTCCCCACTGGAGGCGCGGGTTCGAATCCCAGAGATTCCCCCATAGGAATGAATGGTCGAAATGCCCAATTGAAATGAATGGCGGGATACCAGGTGTCAAAGTCCACCATTGAACCTGGGAAGGAAAGAGCTGTCAGGATGGCCGAGTGGTCTAAGTCGCTGCGCTCGGGTCGCAGTCCCCACTGGAGGCGCGGGTTCGAATCCCAGAGATTCCCCCATAGGAATGAATGGTCGAAATGCCCAATTGAAATGAATGGCGGGCTACCAGGTGTCAAAGTCCCCCATTGAACATTGGAAGGAAAGAGCTGTCAGGATGGCTGAGCGGTCTAAGTCGCTGCGTTCGGGTCGCAGTCCCCACTGGAGGCGAGGGTTCGAATCCCAGAGATTCCCCCATAGGAATGAATGGTCGAAATGCCCCATTGAAATGAATGGCGGGCTACCAGGTGTCAAAGTCCCCCAATGAACCTGGGAAGGAAAGAGCTGTCAGGATGGCCCAGTGGTCTAAGTCGCTGCGCTCGGGTCGCAGTCCCCACTGGAGGCGCGGGTTCGAATCCCAGAGATTCCCCCATAGGAATGAATGGTCGAAATGCCCAATTGAAATGAATGGCGGGCTACCAGGTGTCAAAGTCCCCCAATGAACCTGGGAAGGAAAGAGCTGTCAGGATGGCTGAGCGGTCTAAGTCGCTGCGCTCGGGTCGCAGTCCCCACTGGAGGCGCGGGTTCGAATCCCAGAGATTCCCCCATAGGAATAAATGGTCGAAATGCCCCATTGAAATGAATGGCGGGATACCAGGTGTCAAAGTCCCCCATTGAACATTGGAAGGAAAGAGCTGTCAGGATGGCTGAGCGGTCTAAGTCGCTGCGCTCGGGTCGCAGTCCCCACTGGAGGCGCGGGTTCGAATCCCAGAGATTCCCCCATAGGAATGAATGGTCGAAATGCCCAATTGAAAAGAATGGCGGGCTACCAGGTGTCAAAGTCCCCCAATGAACCTGGGAAGGAAAGAGCTGTCAGGATGGCTGAGCGGTCTAAGTCGCTGCGCTCGGGTCGCAGTCCCCACTGGAGGCGCGGGTTCGAATCCCAGAGATTCCCCCATAGGAATGAATGGTCGAAATGCCCAATTGAAATGAATGGCGGGATACCAGGTGTCAAAGTCCACCATTGAACCTGGGAAGGAAAGAGCTGTCAGGATGGCCGAGTGGTCTAAGTCGCTGCGCTCGGGTCGCAGTCCCCACTGGAGGCGCGGGTTCGAATCCCAGAGATTCCCCCATAGGAATGAATGGTCGAAATGCCCAATTGAAATGAATGGCGGGCTACCAGGTGTCAAAGTCCCCCATTGAACATTGGAAGGAAAGAGCTGTCAGGATGGCTGAGCGGTCTAAGTCGCTGCGTTCGGGTCGCAGTCCCCACTGGAGGCGAGGGTTCGAATCCCAGAGATTCCCCCATAGGAATGAATGGTCGAAATGCCCCATTGAAATGAATGGCGGGCTACCAGGTGTCAAAGTCCCCCAATGAACCTGGGAAGGAAAGAGCTGTCAGGATGGCCGAGTGGTCTAAGTCGCTGCGCTCGGGTCGCAGTCCCCACTGGAGGCGCGGGTTCGAATCCCAGAGATTCCCCCATAGGAATGAATGGTCGAAATGCCCAATTGAAATGAATGGCGGGCTACCAGGTGTCAAAGTCCCCCAATGAACCTGGGAAGGAAAGAGCTGTCAGGATGGCTGAGCGGTCTAAGTCGCTGCGCTCGGGTCGCAGTCCCCACTGGAGGCGCGGGTTCGAATCCCAGAGATTCCCCCATAGGAATGAATGGTCGAAATGCCCAATTGAAATGAATGGCGGGCTACCAGGTGTCAAAGTCCCCCAATGAACCTGGGAAGGAAAGAGCTGTCAGGATGGCTGAGCGGTCTAAGTCGCTGCGCTCGGGTCGCAGTCCCCACTGGAGGCGCGGGTTCGAATCCCAGAGATTCCCCCATAGGAATGAATGGTCGAAATGCCCAATTGAAATGAATGGCGGGATACCAGGTGTCAAAGTCCACCATTGAACCTGGGAAGGAAAGAGCTGTCAGGATGGCCGAGCGGTCTAAGTCGCTGCGCTCGGGTCGCAGTCCCCACTGGAGGCGCGGGTTCGAATCCCAGAGATTCCCCCATAGGAATGAATGGTCGAAATGCCCCATTGAAATGAATGGCGGGCTACCAGGTGTCAAAGTCCCCCAATGAACCTGGGAAGGAAAGAGCTGTCAGGATGGCCGAGTGGTCTAAGTCGCTGCGCTCGGGTCGCAGTCCCCACTGGAGGCGCGGGTTCGAATCCCAGAGATTCCCCCATAGGAATGAATGGTCGAAATGCCCAATTGAAATGAATGGCGGGCTACCAGGTGTCAAAGTCCCCCAATGAACCTGGGAAGGAAAGAGCTGTCAGGATGGCTGAGCGGTCTAAGTCGCTGCGCTCGGGTCGCAGTCCCCACTGGAGGCGCGGGTTCGAATCCCAGAGATTCCCCCTTAGGAATGAATGGTCGAAATGCCCAATTGAAATGAATGGCGGGATACCAGGTGTCAAAGTCGACCATTGAACCTGGGAAGGAAAGAGCTGTCAGGATGGCCGAGCGGTCTAAGTCGCTGCGCTCGGGTCGCAGTCCCCACTGGAGGCGCGGGTTCGAATCCCAGAGATTCCCCCATAGGAATGAAAGGTCGAAATGCCCAATTGAAATAAATGGCGGGCTACCAGGTGTCAAAGTCCCCCAATGAACCTGGGAAGGAAAGAGCTGTCAGGATGGCCGAGTGGTCTAAGTCGCTGCGCTCGGGTCGCAGTCCCCACTGGAGGCGCGGGTTCGAATCCCCGAGATTCCCCCATAGGAATGAATGGTCGAAATGCCCAATTGAAATGAATGGCGGGCTACCAGGTGTCAAAGTCCCCCATTGAACATTGGAAGGAAAGAGCTGTCAGGATGGCTGAGCGGTCTAAGTCGCTGCGTTCGGGTCGCAGTCCCCACTGGAGGCGAGGGTTCGAATCCCAGAGATTCCCCCATAGGAATGAATGGTCGAAATGCCCCATTGAAATGAATGGCGGGCTACCAGGTGTCAAAGTCCCCCATTGAACATTGGAAGGAAAGAGCTGTCAGGATGGTTGAGCGGTCTAAGTCGCTGCGTTCGGGTCGCAGTCCCCACTGGAGGCGAGGGTTCGAATCCCCGAGATTCCCCCATAGGAATGAATGGTCGAAATGCCCCATTGAAATGAATGGCGGGCTACCAGGTGTCAAAGTCCCCCAATGAACCTGGGAAGGAAAGAGCTGTCAGGATGGCCGAGTGGTCTAAGTCGCTGCGCTCGGGTCGCAGTCCCCACTGGAGGCGCGGGTTCGAATCCCAGAGATTCCCCCATAGGAATGAATGTTCGAAATGCCCAATTGAAATGAATGGCGGGCTACCAGGTGTCAAAGTCCCCCAATGAACCTGGGAAGGAAAGAGCTGTCAGGATGGCTGAGCGGTCTAAGTCGCTGCGCTCGGGTCGCAGTCCCCACTGGAGGCGCGGGTTCGAATCCCAGAGATTCCCCCATAGGAATGAATGGTCGAAATGCCCAATTGAAAAGAATGGCGGGCTACCAGGTGTCAAAGTCCCCGAATGAACCTGGGAAGGAAAGAGCTGTCAGGATGGCTGAGCGGTCTAAGTCGCTGCGCTCGGGTCGCAGTCCCCACTGGAGGCGCGGGTTCGAATCCCAGAGATTCCCCCATAGGAATGAATGGTCGAAATGCCCAATTGAAATGAATGGCGGGATACCAGGTGTCAAAGTCCACCATTGAACCTGGGAAGGAAAGAGCTGTCAGGATGGCCGAGCGGTCTAAGTCGCTGCGCTCGGGTCGCAGTCCCCACTGGAGGCGCGGGTTCGAATCCCAGAGATTCCCCCATAGGAATGAAAGGTCGAAATGCCCAATTGAAATAAATGGCGGGCTACCAGGTGTCAAAGTCCCCCAATGAACCTGGGAAGGAAAGAGCTGTCAGGATGGCCGAGCGGTCTAAGTCGCTGCGCTCGGGTCGCAGTCCCCACTGGAGGCGCGGGTTCGAATCCCAGAGATTCCCCCATAGGAATGAATGGTCGAAATGTCCAATTGAAATGAATGGCGGGCTACCAGGTGTCAAAGTCCCCCAATGAACCTGGGAAGGAAAGAGCTGTCAGGATGGCTGAGCGGTCTAAGTCGCTGCGTTCGGGTCGCAGTCCCCACTGGAGGCGAGGGTTCGAATCCCAGAGATTCCCCCATAGGAATGAATGGTCGAAATGCCCCATTGAAATGAATGGCGGGCTACCAGGTGTCAAAGTCCCCCAATGAACCTGGGAAGGAAAGAGCTGTCAGGATGGCCGAGCGGTCTAAGTCGCTGCGCTCGGGTCGCAGTCCCCACTGGAGGCGCGGGTTCGAATCCCAGAGATTCCCCCATAGGAATGAATGGTCGAAATGTCCAATTGAAATGAATGGCGGGCTACCAGGTGTCAAAGTCCCCCAATGAACCTGGGAAGGAAAGAGCTGTCAGGATGGCTGAGCGGTCTAAGTCGCTGCGTTCGGGTCGCAGTCCCCACTGGAGGCGAGGGTTCGAATCCCAGAGATTCCCCCATAGGAATGAATGGTCGAAATGCCCCATTGAAATGAATGGCGGGCTACCAAAGTCCCCCAATGAACCTGGGAAGGAAAGAGCTGTCAGGATAGCCGAGTGGTCTAAGTCCGCTGCGCTCGGGTCGCAGTCCCCACTGGAGGCGCGGGTTCGAATCCCAGAGATTCCCCCATAGGAATGAATGGTCGAAATGCCCAATTGAAATGAATGGCGGGCTACCAGGTGTCAAAGTCCCCCAATGAACCTGGGAAGGAAAGAGCTGTCAGGATGGCTGAGCGGTCTAAGTCGCTGCGCTCGGGTCGCAGTCCCCACTGGAGGCGCGGGTTCGAATCCCAGAGATTCCCCCCATAGGAATGAATGGTCGAAATGCCCAATTGAAATGAATGGCGGGCTACCAGGTGTCAAAGTCCCCCAATGAACCTGGGAAGGAAAGAGCTGTCAGGATGGCTGAGCGGTCTAAGTCGCTGCGCTCGGGTCGCAGTCCCCACTGGAGGCGCGGGTTCGAATCCCAGAGATTCCCCCATAGGAATGAATGGTCGAAATGCCCAATTGAAATGAATGGCGGGATACCAGGTGTCAAAGTCCACCATTGAACCTGGGAAGGAAAGAGCTGTCAGGATGGCCGAGCGGTCTAAGTCGCTGCGCTCGGGTCGCAGTCCCCACTGGAGGCGCGGGTTCGAATCCCAGAGATTCCCCCATAGGAATGAATGTTCGAAATGCCCCAATTGAAATGAATGGCGGGCTTACCAGGTGTCAAAGTCCCCCAATGAACCTGGGAAGGAAAGAGCTGTCAGGATGGCTGAGCGGTCTAAGTCGCTGCGCTCGGGTCGCAGTCCCCACTGGAGGCGCGGGTTCGAATCCCAGAGATTCCCCCATAGGGAATGAATGGTCGAAATGCCCAATTGAAAAGAATGGCGGGCTACCAGGTGTCAAAGTCCCCGAATGAACCTGGGAAGGAAAGAGCTGTCAGGATGGCTGAGCGGTCTAAGTCGCTGCGCTCGGGTCGCAGTCCCCACTGGAGGCGCGGGTTCGAATCCCAGAGATTCCCCCCATAGGAATGAATGGTCGAAATGCCCAATTG
Organism: Vanacampus margaritifer; assembly: GCF_051991255.1. NCBI lineage: Eukaryota > Metazoa > Chordata > Actinopteri > Syngnathiformes > Syngnathidae > Vanacampus > Vanacampus margaritifer. The sequence goes on along the minus strand of NW_027520761.1, from coordinate 67,518 downwards.
AAATGAATGGGCGGGATACCAGGTGTCAAAGTCCACCATTGAACCTGGGAAGGAAAGAGCTGTCAGGATGGCCGAGCGGTCTAAGTCGCTGCGCTCGGGTCGCAGTCCCCACTGGAGGCGCGGGTTCGAATCCCAGAGATTCCCCCATAGGAATGAAAGGTCGAAATGCCCAATTGAAATAAATGGCGGGCTACCAGGTGTCAAAGTCCCCCAATGAACCTGGGAAGGAAAGAGCTGTCAGGATGGCCGAGCGGTCTAAGTCGCTGCGCTCGGGTCGCAGTCCCCACTGGAGGCGCGGGTTCGAATCCCAGAGATTCCCCCATAGGAATGAATGGTCGAAATGTCCAATTGAAATGAATGGCGGGCTACCAGGTGTCAAAGTCCCCCAATGAACCTGGGAAGGAAAGAGCTGTCAGGATGGCTGAGCGGTCTAAGTCGCTGCGTTCGGGTCGCAGTCCCCACTGGAGGCGAGGGTTCGAATCCCAGAGATTCCCCCATAGGAATGAATGGTCGAAATGCCCCATTGAAATGAATGGCGGGCTACCAGGTGTCAAAGTCCCCCAATGAACCTGTGAAGGAAAGTGCTGTCAGGATAGCCGAGTGGTCTAAGTCGCTGCGCTCGGGTCGCAGTCCCCACTGGAGGCGCGGGTTCGAATCCCAGAGATTCCCCCATAGGAATGAATGGTCGAAATGCCCAATTGAAATGAATGGCGGGCTACCAGGTGTCAAAGTCCCCCAATGAACCTGGGAAGGAAAGAGCTGTCAGGATGGCTGAGCGGTCTAAGTCGCTGCGCTCGGGTCGCAGTCCCCACTGGAGGCGCGGGTTCGAATCCCAGAGATTCCCCCATAGGAATGAATGGTCGAAATGCCCAATTGAAATGAATGGCGGGCTACCAGGTGTCAAAGTCCCCCAATGAACCTGGGAAGGAAAGAGCTGTCAGGATGGCTGAGCGGTCTAAGTCGCTGCGCTCGGGTCGCAGTCCCCACTGGAGGCGCGGGTTCGAATCCCAGAGATTCCCCCATAGGAATGAATGGTCGAAATGCCCCATTGAAATGAATGGCGGGATACCAGGTGTCAAAGTCCCCCATTGAACATTGGAAGGAAAGAGCTGTCAGGATGGCTGAGCGGTCTAAGTCGCTGCGCTCGGGTCGCAGTCCCCACTGGAGGCGCGGGTTCGAATCCCAGAGATTCCCCCATAGGAATGAATGGTCGAAATGCCCAATTGAAAAGAATGGCGGGCTACCAGGTGTCAAAGTCCCCCAATGAACCTGGGAAGGAAAGAGCTGTCAGGATGGCTGAGCGGTCTAAGTCGCTGCGCTCGGGTCGCAGTCCCCACTGGAGGCGCGGGTTCGAATCCCAGAGATTCCCCCATAGGAATGAATGGTCGAAATGCCCAATTGAAATGAATGGCGGGATACCAGGTGTCAAAGTCCACCATTGAACCTGGGAAGGAAAGAGCTGTCAGGATGGCCGAGTGGTCTAAGTCGCTGCGCTCGGGTCGCAGTCCCCACTGGAGGCGCGGGTTCGAATCCCAGAGATTCCCCCATAGGAATGAATGGTCGAAATGCCCAATTGAAATGAATGGCGGGCTACCAGGTGTCAAAGTCCCCCATTGAACATTGGAAGGAAAGAGCTGTCAGGATGGCTGAGCGGTCTAAGTCGCTGCGTTCGGGTCGCAGTCCCCACTGGAGGCGAGGGTTCGAATCCCAGAGATTCCCCCATAGGAATGAATGGTCGAAATGCCCCATTGAAATGAATGGCGGGCTACCAGGTGTCAAAGTCCCCCAATGAACCTGGGAAGGAAAGAGCTGTCAGGATGGCCGAGTGGTCTAAGTCGCTGCGCTCGGGTCGCAGTCCCCACTGGAGGCGCGGGTTCGAATCCCAGAGATTCCCCCATAGGAATGAATGGTCGAAATGCCCAATTGAAATGAATGGCGGGCTACCAGGTGTCAAAGTCCCCCAATGAACCTGGGAAGGAAAGAGCTGTCAGGATGGCTGAGCGGTCTAAGTCGCTGCGCTCGGGTCGCAGTCCCCACTGGAGGCGCGGGTTCGAATCCCAGAGATTCCCCCATAGGAATGAATGGTCGAAATGCCCAATTGAAATGAATGGCGGGCTACCAGGTGTCAAAGTCCCCCAATGAACCTGGGAAGGAAAGAGCTGTCAGGATGGCTGAGCGGTCTAAGTCGCTGCGCTCGGGTCGCAGTCCCCACTGGAGGCGCGGGTTCGAATCCCAGAGATTCCCCCATAGGAATGAATGGTCGAAATGCCCAATTGAAATGAATGGCGGGATACCAGGTGTCAAAGTCCACCATTGAACCTGGGAAGGAAAGAGCTGTCAGGATGGCCGAGCGGTCTAAGTCGCTGCGCTCGGGTCGCAGTCCCCACTGGAGGCGCGGGTTCGAATCCCAGAGATTCCCCCATAGGAATGAAAGGTCGAAATGCCCAATTGAAATAAATGGCGGGATACCAGGTGTCAAAGTCCCCCAATGAACCTGGGAAGGAAAGAGCTGTCAGGATGGCTGAGCGGTCTAAGTCGCTGCGCTCGGGTCGCAGTCCCCACTGGAGGCGCGGGTTCGAATCCCAGAGATTCCCCCATAGGAATGAATGGTCGAAATGCCCAATTGAAATGAATGGCGGGCTACCAGGTGTCAAAGTCCCCCATTGAACATTGGAAGGAAAGAGCTGTCAGGATGGTTGAGCGGTCTAAGTCGCTGCGTTCGGGTCGCAGTCCCCACTGGAGGCGAGGGTTCGAATCCCCGAGATTCCCCCATAGGAATGAATGGTCGAAATGCCCCATTGAAATGAATGGCGGGCTACCAGGTGTCAAAGTCCCCCAATGAACCTGGGAAGGAAAGAGCTGTCAGGATGGCCGAGTGGTCTAAGTCGCTGCGCTCGGGTCGCAGTCCCCACTGGAGGCGCGGGTTCGAATCCCAGAGATTCCCCCATAGGAATGAATGTTCGAAATGCCCAATTGAAATGAATGGCGGGCTACCAGGTGTCAAAGTCCCCCAATGAACCTGGGAAGGAAAGAGCTGTCAGGATGGCTGAGCGGTCTAAGTCGCTGCGCTCGGGTCGCAGTCCCCACTGGAGGCGCGGGTTCGAATCCCAGAGATTCCCCCATAGGAATGAATGGTCGAAATGCCCAATTGAAAAGAATGGCGGGCTACCAGGTGTCAAAGTCCCCGAATGAACCTGGGAAGGAAAGAGCTGTCAGGATGGCTGAGCGGTCTAAGTCGCTGCGCTCGGGTCGCAGTCCCCACTGGAGGCGCGGGTTCGAATCCCAGAGATTCCCCCATAGGAATGAATGGTCGAAATGCCCAATTGAAATGAATGGCGGGATACCAGGTGTCAAAGTCCACCATTGAACCTGGGAAGGAAAGAGCTGTCAGGATGGCCGAGCGGTCTAAGTCGCTGCGCTCGGGTCGCAGTCCCCACTGGAGGCGCGGGTTCGAATCCCAGAGATTCCCCCATAGGAATGAAAGGTCGAAATGCCCAATTGAAATAAATGGCGGGCTACCAGGTGTCAAAGTCCCCCAATGAACCTGGGAAGGAAAGAGCTGTCAGGATGGCCGAGCGGTCTAAGTCGCTGCGCTCGGGTCGCAGTCCCCACTGGAGGCGCGGGTTCGAATCCCAGAGATTCCCCCATAGGAATGAATGGTCGAAATGTCCAATTGAAATGAATGGCGGGCTACCAGGTGTCAAAGTCCCCCAATGAACCTGGGAAGGAAAGAGCTGTCAGGATGGCTGAGCGGTCTAAGTCGCTGCGTTCGGGTCGCAGTCCCCACTGGAGGCGAGGGTTCGAATCCCAGAGATTCCCCCATAGGAATGAATGGTCGAAATGCCCCATTGAAATGAATGGCGGGCTACCAGGTGTCAAAGTCCCCCAATGAACCTGGGAAGGAAAGAGCTGTCAGGATAGCCGAGTGGTCTAAGTCGCTGCGCTCGGGTCGCAGTCCCCACTGGAGGCGCGGGTTCGAATCCCAGAGATTCCCCCATAGGAATGAATGGTCGAAATGCCCAATTGAAATGAATGGCGGGCTACCAGGTGTCAAAGTCCCCCAATGAACCTGGGAAGGAAAGAGCTGTCAGGATGGCTGAGCGGTCTAAATCGCTGCGCTCGGGTCGCAGTCCCCACTGGAGGCGCGGGTTCGAATCCCAGAGATTCCCCCATAGGAATGAATGGTCGAAATGCCCAATTGAAATGAATGGCGGGCTACCAGGTGTCAAAGTCCCCCAATGAACCTGGGAAGGAAAGAGCTGTCAGGATGGCTGAGCGGTCTAAGTCGCTGCGCTCGGGTCGCAGTCCCCACTGGAGGCGCGGGTTCGAATCCCAGAGATTCCCCCATAGGAATGAATGGTCGAAATGCCCCATTGAAATGAATGGCGGGATACCAGGTGTCAAAGTCCCCCATTGAACATTGGAAGGAAAGAGCTGTCAGGATGGCTGAGCGGTCTAAGTCGCTGCGCTCGGGTCGCAGTCCCCACTGGAGGCGCGGGTTCGAATCCCAGAGATTCCCCCATAGGAATGAATGGTCGAAATGCCCCATTGAAATGAATGGCGGGCTACCAGGTGTCAAAGTCCCCCAATGAACCTGGGAAGGAAAGAGCTGTCAGGATGGCCGAGCGGTCTAAGTCGCTGCGCTCGGGTCGCAGTCCCCACTGGAGGCGCGGGTTCGAATCCCAGAGATTCCCCCATAGGAATGAATGGTCGAAATGTCCAATTGAAATGAATGGCGGGCTACCAGGTGTCAAAGTCCCCCAATGAACCTGGGAAGGAAAGAGCTGTCAGGATGGCTGAGCGGTCTAAGTCGCTGCGTTCGGGTCGCAGTCCCCACTGGAGGCGAGGGTTCGAATCCCAGAGATTCCCCCATAGGAATGAATGGTCGAAATGCCCCATTGAAATGAATGGCGGGCTACCAGGTGTCAAAGTCCCCCAATGAACCTGGGAAGGAAAGAGCTGTCAGGATGGCCGAGTGGTCTAAGTCGCTGCGCTCGGGTCGCAGTCCCCACTGGAGGCGCGGGTTCGAATCCCAGAGATTCCCCCATAGGAATGAATGGTCGAAATGCCCAATTGAAATGAATGGCGGGCTACCAGGTGTCAAAGTCCCCCAATGAACCTGGGAAGGAAAGAGCTGTCAGGATGGCTGAGCGGTCTAAGTCGCTGCGCTCGGGTCGCAGTCCCCACTGGAGGCGCGGGTTCGAATCCCAGAGATTCCGCCATAGGAATGAATGGTCGAAATGCCCAATTGAAATGAATGGCGGGCTACCAGGTGTCAAAGTCCCCCAATGAACCTGGGAAGGAAAGAGCTGTCAGGATGGCTGAGCGGTCTAAGTCGCTGCGCTCGGGTCGCAGTCCCCACTGGAGGCGCGGGTTCGAATCCCAGAGATTCCCCCATAGGAATGAATGGTCGAAATGCCCAATTGAAATGAATGGCGGGATACCAGGTGTCAAAGTCCACCATTGAACCTGGGAAGGAAAGAGCTGTCAGGATGGCCTAGCGGTCTAAGTCGCTGCGCTCGGGTCGCAGTCCCCACTGGAGGCGCGGGTTCGAATCCCAGAGATTCCCCCATAGGAATGAAAGGTCGAAATGCCCAATTGAAATAAATGGCGGGCTACCAGGTGTCAAAGTCCCCCAATGAACCTGGGAAGGAAAGAGCTGTCAGGATGGCTGAGCGGTCTAAGTCGCTGCGCTCGGGTCGCAGTCCCCACTGGAGGCGCGGGTTCGAATCCCAGAGATTCCCCCATAGGAATGAATGGTCGAAATGCCCCATTGAAATGAATGGCGGGATACCAGGTGTCAAAGTCCCCCATTGAACATTGGAAGGAAAGAGCTGTCAGGATGGCTGAGCGGTCTAAGTCGCTGCGCTCGGGTCGCAGTCCCCACTGGAGGCGCGGGTTCGAATCCCAGAGATTCCCCCATAGGAATGAATGGTCGAAATGCCCAATTGAAAAGAATGGCGGGCTACCAGGTGTCAAAGTCCCCCAATGAACCTGGGAAGGAAAGAGCTGTCAGGATGGCTGAGCGGTCTAAGTCGCTGCGCTCGGGTCGCAGTCCCCACTGGAGGCGCGGGTTCGAATCCCAGAGATTCCCCCATAGGAATGAATGGTCGAAATGCCCAATTGAAATGAATGGCGGGATACCAGGTGTCAAAGTCCACCATTGAACCTGGGAAGGAAAGAGCTGTCAGGATGGCCGAGTGGTCTAAGTCGCTGCGCTCGGGTCGCAGTCCCCACTGGAGGCGCGGGTTCGAATCCCAGAGATTCCCCCATAGGAATGAATGGTCGAAATGCCCAATTGAAATGAATGGCGGGCTACCAGGTGTCAAAGTCCCCCATTGAACATTGGAAGGAAAGAGCTGTCAGGATGGCTGAGCGGTCTAAGTCGCTGCGTTCGGGTCGCAGTCCCCACTGGAGGCGAGGGTTCGAATCCCAGAGATTCCCCCATAGGAATGAATGGTCGAAATGCCCCATTGAAATGAATGGCGGGCTACCAGGTGTCAAAGTCCCCCAATGAACCTGGGAAGGAAAGAGCTGTCAGGATGGCCGAGTGGTCTAAGTCGCTGCGCTCGGGTCGCAGTCCCCACTGGAGGCGCGGGTTCGAATCCCAGAGATTCCCCCATAGGAATGAATGGTCGAAATGCCCAATTGAAATGAATGGCGGGCTACCAGGTGTCAAAGTCCCCCAATGAACCTGGGAAGGAAAGAGCTGTCAGGATGGCTGAGCGGTCTAAGTCGCTGCGCTCGGGTCGCAGTCCCCACTGGAGGCGCGGGTTCGAATCCCAGAGATTCCCCCATAGGAATGAATGGTCGAAATGCCCAATTGAAATGAATGGCGGGCTACCAGGTGTCAAAGTCCCCCAATGAACCTGGGAAGGAAAGAGCTGTCAGGATGGCTGAGCGGTCTAAGTCGCTGCGCTCGGGTCGCAGTCCCCACTGGAGGCGCGGGTTCGAATCCCAGAGATTCCCCCATAGGAATGAATGGTCGAAATGCCCAATTGAAATGAATGGCGGGATACCAGGTGTCAAAGTCCACCATTGAACCTGGGAAGGAAAGAGCTGTCAGGATGGCCGAGCGGTCTAAGTCGCTGCGCTCGGGTCGCAGTCCCCACTGGAGGCGCGGGTTCGAATCCCAGAGATTCCCCCATAGGAATGAATGGTCGAAATGCCCCATTGAAATGAATGGCGGGCTACCAGGTGTCAAAGTCCCCCAATGAACCTGGGAAGGAAAGAGCTGTCAGGATGGCCGAGTGGTCTAAGTCGCTGCGCTCGGGTCGCAGTCCCCACTGGAGGCGCGGGTTCGAATCCCAGAGATTCCCCCATAGGAATGAATGGTCGAAATGCCCAATTGAAATGAATGGCGGGCTACCAGGTGTCAAAGTCCCCCAATGAACCTGGGAAGGAAAGAGCTGTCAGGATGGCTGAGCGGTCTAAGTCGCTGCGCTCGGGTCGCAGTCCCCACTGGAGGCGCGGGTTCGAATCCCAGAGATTCCCCCTTAGGAATGAATGGTCGAAATGCCCAATTGAAATGAATGGCGGGATACCAGGTGTCAAAGTCGACCATTGAACCTGGGAAGGAAAGAGCTGTCAGGATGGCCGAGCGGTCTAAGTCGCTGCGCTCGGGTCGCAGTCCCCACTGGAGGCGCGGGTTCGAATCCCAGAGATTCCCCCATAGGAATGAAAGGTCGAAATGCCCAATTGAAATAAATGGCGGGCTACCAGGTGTCAAAGTCCCCCAATGAACCTGGGAAGGAAAGAGCTGTCAGGATGGCCGAGTGGTCTAAGTCGCTGCGCTCGGGTCGCAGTCCCCACTGGAGGCGCGGGTTCGAATCCCCGAGATTCCCCCATAGGAATGAATGGTCGAAATGCCCAATTGAAATGAATGGCGGGCTACCAGGTGTCAAAGTCCCCCATTGAACATTGGAAGGAAAGAGCTGTCAGGATGGCTGAGCGGTCTAAGTCGCTGCGTTCGGGTCGCAGTCCCCACTGGAGGCGAGGGTTCGAATCCCAGAGATTCCCCCATAGGAATGAATGGTCGAAATGCCCCATTGAAATGAATGGCGGGCTACCAGGTGTCAAAGTCCCCCATTGAACATTGGAAGGAAAGAGCTGTCAGGATGGTTGAGCGGTCTAAGTCGCTGCGTTCGGGTCGCAGTCCCCACTGGAGGCGAGGGTTCGAATCCCCGAGATTCCCCCATAGGAATGAATGGTCGAAATGCCCCATTGAAATGAATGGCGGGCTACCAGGTGTCAAAGTCCCCCAATGAACCTGGGAAGGAAAGAGCTGTCAGGATGGCCGAGTGGTCTAAGTCGCTGCGCTCGGGTCGCAGTCCCCACTGGAGGCGCGGGTTCGAATCCCAGAGATTCCCCCATAGGAATGAATGTTCGAAATGCCCAATTGAAATGAATGGCGGGCTACCAGGTGTCAAAGTCCCCCAATGAACCTGGGAAGGAAAGAGCTGTCAGGATGGCTGAGCGGTCTAAGTCGCTGCGCTCGGGTCGCAGTCCCCACTGGAGGCGCGGGTTCGAATCCCAGAGATTCCCCCATAGGAATGAATGGTCGAAATGCCCAATTGAAAAGAATGGCGGGCTACCAGGTGTCAAAGTCCCCGAATGAACCTGGGAAGGAAAGAGCTGTCAGGATGGCTGAGCGGTCTAAGTCGCTGCGCTCGGGTCGCAGTCCCCACTGGAGGCGCGGGTTCGAATCCCAGAGATTCCCCCATAGGAATGAATGGTCGAAATGCCCAATTGAAATGAATGGCGGGATACCAGGTGTCAAAGTCCACCATTGAACCTGGGAAGGAAAGAGCTGTCAGGATGGCCGAGCGGTCTAAGTCGCTGCGCTCGGGTCGCAGTCCCCACTGGAGGCGCGGGTTCGAATCCCAGAGATTCCCCCATAGGAATGAAAGGTCGAAATGCCCAATTGAAATAAATGGCGGGCTACCAGGTGTCAAAGTCCCCCAATGAACCTGGGAAGGAAAGAGCTGTCAGGATGGCCGAGCGGTCTAAGTCGCTGCGCTCGGGTCGCAGTCCCCACTGGAGGCGCGGGTTCGAATCCCAGAGATTCCCCCATAGGAATGAATGGTCGAAATGTCCAATTGAAATGAATGGCGGGCTACCAGGTGTCAAAGTCCCCCAATGAACCTGGGAAGGAAAGAGCTGTCAGGATGGCTGAGCGGTCTAAGTCGCTGCGTTCGGGTCGCAGTCCCCACTGGAGGCGAGGGTTCGAATCCCAGAGATTCCCCCATAGGAATGAATGGTCGAAATGCCCCATTGAAATGAATGGCGGGCTACCAGGTGTCAAAGTCCCCCAATGAACCTGGGAAGGAAAGAGCTGTCAGGATGGCCGAGCGGTCTAAGTCGCTGCGCTCGGGTCGCAGTCCCCACTGGAGGCGCGGGTTCGAATCCCAGAGATTCCCCCATAGGAATGAATGGTCGAAATGTCCAATTGAAATGAATGGCGGGCTACCAGGTGTCAAAGTCCCCCAATGAACCTGGGAAGGAAAGAGCTGTCAGGATGGCTGAGCGGTCTAAGTCGCTGCGTTCGGGTCGCAGTCCCCACTGGAGGCGAGGGTTCGAATCCCAGAGATTCCCCCATAGGAATGAATGGTCGAAATGCCCCATTGAAATGAATGGCGGGCTACCAGGTGTCAAAGTCCCCCAATGAACCTGGGAAGGAAAGAGCTGTCAGGATAGCCGAGTGGTCTAAGTCGCTGCGCTCGGGTCGCAGTCCCCACTGGAGGCGCGGGTTCGAATCCCAGAGATTCCCCCATAGGAATGAATGGTCGAAATGCCCAATTGAAATGAATGGCGGGCTACCAGGTGTCAAAGTCCCCCAATGAACCTGGGAAGGAAAGAGCTGTCAGGATGGCTGAGCGGTCTAAGTCGCTGCGCTCGGGTCGCAGTCCCCACTGGAGGCGCGGGTTCGAATCCCAGAGATTCCCCCATAGGAATGAATGGTCGAAATGCCCAATTGAAATGAATGGCGGGCTACCAGGTGTCAAAGTCCCCCAATGAACCTGGGAAGGAAAGAGCTGTCAGGATGGCTGAGCGGTCTAAGTCGCTGCGCTCGGGTCGCAGTCCCCACTGGAGGCGCGGGTTCGAATCCCAGAGATTCCCCCATAGGAATGAATGGTCGAAATGCCCAATTGAAATGAATGGCGGGATACCAGGTGTCAAAGTCCACCATTGAACCTGGGAAGGAAAGAGCTGTCAGGATGGCCGAGCGGTCTAAGTCGCTGCGCTCGGGTCGCAGTCCCCACTGGAGGCGCGGGTTCGAATCCCAGAGATTCCCCCATAGGAATGAATGTTCGAAATGCCCAATTGAAATGAATGGCGGGCTACCAGGTGTCAAAGTCCCCCAATGAACCTGGGAAGGAAAGAGCTGTCAGGATGGCTGAGCGGTCTAAGTCGCTGCGCTCGGGTCGCAGTCCCCACTGGAGGCGCGGGTTCGAATCCCAGAGATTCCCCCATAGGAATGAATGGTCGAAATGCCCAATTGAAAAGAATGGCGGGCTACCAGGTGTCAAAGTCCCCGAATGAACCTGGGAAGGAAAGAGCTGTCAGGATGGCTGAGCGGTCTAAGTCGCTGCGCTCGGGTCGCAGTCCCCACTGGAGGCGCGGGTTCGAATCCCAGAGATTCCCCCATAGGAATGAATGGTCGAAATGCCCAATTGAAATGAATGGCGGGATACCAGGTGTCAAAGTCCACCATTGAACCTGGGAAGGAAAGAGCTGTCAGGATGGCCGAGCGGTCTAAGTCGCTGCGCTCGGGTCGCAGTCCCCACTGGAGGCGCGGGTTCGAATCCCAGAGATTCCCCCATAGGAATGAAAGGTCGAAATGCCCAATTGAAATAAATGGCGGGCTACCAGGTGTCAAAGTCCCCCAATGAACCTGGGAAGGAAAGAGCTGTCAGGATGGCCGAGCGGTCTAAGTCGCTGCGCTCGGGTCGCAGTCCCCACTGGAGGCGCGGGTTCGAATCCCAGAGATTCCCCCATAGGAATGAATGGTCGAAATGTCCAATTGAAATGAATGGCGGGCTACCAGGTGTCAAAGTCCCCCAATGAACCTGGGAAGGAAAGAGCTGTCAGGATGGCTGAGCGGTCTAAGTCGCTGCGTTCGGGTCGCAGTCCCCACTGGAGGCGAGGGTTCGAATCCCAGAGATTCCCCCATAGGAATGAATGGTCGAAATGCCCCATTGAAATGAATGGCGGGCTACCAGGTGTCAAAGTCCCCCAATGAACCTGTGAAGGAAAGTGCTGTCAGGATAGCCGAGTGGTCTAAGTCGCTGCGCTCGGGTCGCAGTCCCCACTGGAGGCGCGGGTTCGAATCCCAGAGATTCCCCCATAGGAATGAATGGTCGAAATGCCCAATTGAAATGAATGGCGGGCTACCAGGTGTCAAAGTCCCCCAATGAACCTGGGAAGGAAAGAGCTGTCAGGATGGCTGAGCGGTCTAAGTCGCTGCGCTCGGGTCGCAGTCCCCACTGGAGGCGCGGGTTCGAATCCCAGAGATTCCCCCATAGGAATGAATGGTCGAAATGCCCAATTGAAATGAATGGCGGGCTACCAGGTGTCAAAGTCCCCCAATGAACCTGGGAAGGAAAGAGCTGTCAGGATGGCTGAGCGGTCTAAGTCGCTGCGCTCGGGTCGCAGTCCCCACTGGAGGCGCGGGTTCGAATCCCAGAGATTCCCCCATAGGAATGAATGGTCGAAATGCCCCATTGAAATGAATGGCGGGATACCAGGTGTCAAAGTCCCCCATTGAACATTGGAAGGAAAGAGCTGTCAGGATGGCTGAGCGGTCTAAGTCGCTGCGCTCGGGTCGCAGTCCCCACTGGAGGCGCGGGTTCGAATCCCAGAGATTCCCCCATAGGAATGAATGGTCGAAATGCCCAATTGAAAAGAATGGCGGGCTACCAGGTGTCAAAGTCCCCCAATGAACCTGGGAAGGAAAGAGCTGTCAGGATGGCTGAGCGGTCTAAGTCGCTGCGCTCGGGTCGCAGTCCCCACTGGAGGCGCGGGTTCGAATCCCAGAGATTCCCCCATAGGAATGAATGGTCGAAATGCCCAATTGAAATGAATGGCGGGATACCAGGTGTCAAAGTCCACCATTGAACCTGGGAAGGAAAGAGCTGTCAGGATGGCCGAGTGGTCTAAGTCGCTGCGCTCGGGTCGCAGTCCCCACTGGAGGCGCGGGTTCGAATCCCAGAGATTCCCCCATAGGAATGAATGGTCGAAATGCCCAATTGAAATGAATGGCGGGCTACCAGGTGTCAAAGTCCCCCATTGAACATTGGAAGGAAAGAGCTGTCAGGATGGCTGAGCGGTCTAAGTCGCTGCGTTCGGGTCGCAGTCCCCACTGGAGGCGAGGGTTCGAATCCCAGAGATTCCCCCATAGGAATGAATGGTCGAAATGCCCCATTGAAATGAATGGCGGGCTACCAGGTGTCAAAGTCCCCCAATGAACCTGGGAAGGAAAGAGCTGTCAGGATGGCCGAGTGGTCTAAGTCGCTGCGCTCGGGTCGCAGTCCCCACTGGAGGCGCGGGTTCGAATCCCAGAGATTCCCCCATAGGAATGAATGGTCGAAATGCCCAATTGAAATGAATGGCGGGCTACCAGGTGTCAAAGTCCCCCAATGAACCTGGGAAGGAAAGAGCTGTCAGGATGGCTGAGCGGTCTAAGTCGCTGCGCTCGGGTCGCAGTCCCCACTGGAGGCGCGGGTTCGAATCCCAGAGATTCCCCCATAGGAATGAATGGTCGAAATGCCCAATTGAAATGAATGGCGGGCTACCAGGTGTCAAAGTCCCCCAATGAACCTGGGAAGGAAAGAGCTGTCAGGATGGCTGAGCGGTCTAAGTCGCTGCGCTCGGGTCGCAGTCCCCACTGGAGGCGCGGGTTCGAATCCCAGAGATTCCCCCATAGGAATGAATGGTCGAAATGCCCAATTGAAATGAATGGCGGGATACCAGGTGTCAAAGTCCACCATTGAACCTGGGAAGGAAAGAGCTGTCAGGATGGCCGAGCGGTCTAAGTCGCTGCGCTCGGGTCGCAGTCCCCACTGGAGGCGCGGGTTCGAATCCCAGAGATTCCCCCATAGGAATGAAAGGTCGAAATGCCCAATTGAAATAAATGGCGGGATACCAGGTGTCAAAGTCCCCCAATGAACCTGGGAAGGAAAGAGCTGTCAGGATGGCTGAGCGGTCTAAGTCGCTGCGCTCGGGTCGCAGTCCCCACTGGAGGCGCGGGTTCGAATCCCAGAGATTCCCCCATAGGAATGAATGGTCGAAATGCCCAATTGAAATGAATGGCGGGCTACCAGGTGTCAAAGTCCCCCATTGAACATTGGAAGGAAAGAGCTGTCAGGATGGTTGAGCGGTCTAAGTCGCTGCGTTCGGGTCGCAGTCCCCACTGGAGGCGAGGGTTCGAATCCCCGAGATTCCCCCATAGGAATGAATGGTCGAAATGCCCCATTGAAATGAATGGCGGGCTACCAGGTGTCAAAGTCCCCCAATGAACCTGGGAAGGAAAGAGCTGTCAGGATGGCCGAGTGGTCTAAGTCGCTGCGCTCGGGTCGCAGTCCCCACTGGAGGCGCGGGTTCGAATCCCAGAGATTCCCCCATAGGAATGAATGTTCGAAATGCCCAATTGAAATGAATGGCGGGCTACCAGGTGTCAAAGTCCCCCAATGAACCTGGGAAGGAAAGAGCTGTCAGGATGGCTGAGCGGTCTAAGTCGCTGCGCTCGGGTCGCAGTCCCCACTGGAGGCGCGGGTTCGAATCCCAGAGATTCCCCCATAGGAATGAATGGTCGAAATGCCCAATTGAAAAGAATGGCGGGCTACCAGGTGTCAAAGTCCCCGAATGAACCTGGGAAGGAAAGAGCTGTCAGGATGGCTGAGCGGTCTAAGTCGCTGCGCTCGGGTCGCAGTCCCCACTGGAGGCGCGGGTTCGAATCCCAGAGATTCCCCCATAGGAATGAATGGTCGAAATGCCCAATTGAAATGAATGGCGGGATACCAGGTGTCAAAGTCCACCATTGAACCTGGGAAGGAAAGAGCTGTCAGGATGGCCGAGCGGTCTAAGTCGCTGCGCTCGGGTCGCAGTCCCCACTGGAGGCGCGGGTTCGAATCCCAGAGATTCCCCCATAGGAATGAAAGGTCGAAATGCCCAATTGAAATAAATGGCGGGCTACCAGGTGTCAAAGTCCCCCAATGAACCTGGGAAGGAAAGAGCTGTCAGGATGGCCGAGCGGTCTAAGTCGCTGCGCTCGGGTCGCAGTCCCCACTGGAGGCGCGGGTTCGAATCCCAGAGATTCCCCCATAGGAATGAATGGTCGAAATGTCCAATTGAAATGAATGGCGGGCTACCAGGTGTCAAAGTCCCCCAATGAACCTGGGAAGGAAAGAGCTGTCAGGATGGCTGAGCGGTCTAAGTCGCTGCGTTCGGGTCGCAGTCCCCACTGGAGGCGAGGGTTCGAATCCCAGAGATTCCCCCATAGGAATGAATGGTCGAAATGCCCCATTGAAATGAATGGCGGGCTACCAGGTGTCAAAGTCCCCCAATGAACCTGGGAAGGAAAGAGCTGTCAGGATAGCCGAGTGGTCTAAGTCGCTGCGCTCGGGTCGCAGTCCCCACTGGAGGCGCGGGTTCGAATCCCAGAGATTCCCCCATAGGAATGAATGGTCGAAATGCCCAATTGAAATGAATGGCGGGCTACCAGGTGTCAAAGTCCCCCAATGAACCTGGGAAGGAAAGAGCTGTCAGGATGGCTGAGCGGTCTAAATCGCTGCGCTCGGGTCGCAGTCCCCACTGGAGGCGCGGGTTCGAATCCCAGAGATTCCCCCATAGGAATGAATGGTCGAAATGCCCAATTGAAATGAATGGCGGGCTACCAGGTGTCAAAGTCCCCCAATGAACCTGGGAAGGAAAGAGCTGTCAGGATGGCTGAGCGGTCTAAGTCGCTGCGCTCGGGTCGCAGTCCCCACTGGAGGCGCGGGTTCGAATCCCAGAGATTCCCCCATAGGAATGAATGGTCGAAATGCCCCATTGAAATGAATGGCGGGATACCAGGTGTCAAAGTCCCCCATTGAACATTGGAAGGAAAGAGCTGTCAGGATGGCTGAGCGGTCTAAGTCGCTGCGCTCGGGTCGCAGTCCCCACTGGAGGCGCGGGTTCGAATCCCAGAGATTCCCCCATAGGAATGAATGGTCGAAATGCCCCATTGAAATGAATGGCGGGCTACCAGGTGTCAAAGTCCCCCAATGAACCTGGGAAGGAA
The DNA here is from genome assembly GCF_051991255.1 of Vanacampus margaritifer. Classification (NCBI taxonomy): domain Eukaryota; kingdom Metazoa; phylum Chordata; class Actinopteri; order Syngnathiformes; family Syngnathidae; genus Vanacampus; species Vanacampus margaritifer. The sequence goes on along the minus strand of NW_027520761.1, from coordinate 52,238 downwards.
AGAGCTGTCAGGATGGCCGAGCGGTCTAAGTCGCTGCGCTCGGGTCGCAGTCCCCACTGGAGGCGCGGGTTCGAATCCCAGAGATTCCCCCATAGGAATGAATGGTCGAAATGTCCAATTGAAATGAATGGCGGGCTACCAGGTGTCAAAGTCCCCCAATGAACCTGGGAAGGAAAGAGCTGTCAGGATGGCTGAGCGGTCTAAGTCGCTGCGTTCGGGTCGCAGTCCCCACTGGAGGCGAGGGTTCGAATCCCAGAGATTCCCCCATAGGAATGAATGGTCGAAATGCCCCATTGAAATGAATGGCGGGCTACCAGGTGTCAAAGTCCCCCAATGAACCTGGGAAGGAAAGAGCTGTCAGGATGGCCGAGTGGTCTAAGTCGCTGCGCTCGGGTCGCAGTCCCCACTGGAGGCGCGGGTTCGAATCCCAGAGATTCCCCCATAGGAATGAATGGTCGAAATGCCCAATTGAAATGAATGGCGGGCTACCAGGTGTCAAAGTCCCCCAATGAACCTGGGAAGGAAAGAGCTGTCAGGATGGCTGAGCGGTCTAAGTCGCTGCGCTCGGGTCGCAGTCCCCACTGGAGGCGCGGGTTCGAATCCCAGAGATTCCGCCATAGGAATGAATGGTCGAAATGCCCAATTGAAATGAATGGCGGGCTACCAGGTGTCAAAGTCCCCCAATGAACCTGGGAAGGAAAGAGCTGTCAGGATGGCTGAGCGGTCTAAGTCGCTGCGCTCGGGTCGCAGTCCCCACTGGAGGCGCGGGTTCGAATCCCAGAGATTCCCCCATAGGAATGAATGGTCGAAATGCCCAATTGAAATGAATGGCGGGATACCAGGTGTCAAAGTCCACCATTGAACCTGGGAAGGAAAGAGCTGTCAGGATGGCCTAGCGGTCTAAGTCGCTGCGCTCGGGTCGCAGTCCCCACTGGAGGCGCGGGTTCGAATCCCAGAGATTCCCCCATAGGAATGAAAGGTCGAAATGCCCAATTGAAATAAATGGCGGGCTACCAGGTGTCAAAGTCCCCCAATGAACCTGGGAAGGAAAGAGCTGTCAGGATGGCTGAGCGGTCTAAGTCGCTGCGCTCGGGTCGCAGTCCCCACTGGAGGCGCGGGTTCGAATCCCAGAGATTCCCCCATAGGAATGAATGGTCGAAATGCCCAATTGAAATGAATGGCGGGATACCAGGTGTCAAAGTCCACCATTGAACCTGGGAAGGAAAGAGCTGTCAGGATGGCTGAGCGGTCTAAGTCGCTGCGCTCGGGTCGCAGTCCCCACTGGAAGCGCGGGTTCGAATCCCAGAGATTCCCCCATAGGAATGAATGGTCGAAATGCCCAATTGAAATGAATGGCGGGATACCAGGTGTCAAAGTCCACCATTGAACCTGGGAAGGAAAGAGCTGTCAGGATGGCCGAGCGGTCTAAGTCGCTGCGTTCGGGTCGCAGTCCCCACTGGAGGCGAGGGTTCGAATCCCAGAGATTCCCCCATAGGAATGAATGGTCGAAATGCCCCATTGAAATGAATGGCGGGCTACCAGGTGTCAAAGTCCCCCAATGAACCTGGGAAGGAAAGAGCTGTCAGGATGGCCGAGTGGTCTAAGTCGCTGCGCTCGGGTCGCAGTCCCCACTGGAGGCGCGGGTTCGAATCCCAGAGATTCCCCCATAGGAATGAATGGTCGAAATGCCCAATTGAAATGAATGGCGGGCTACCAGGTGTCAAAGTCCCCCAATGAACCTGGGAAGGAAAGAGCTGTCAGGATGGCTGAGCGGTCTAAGTCGCTGCGCTCGGGTCGCAGTCCCCACTGGAGGCGCGGGTTCGAATCCCAGAGATTCCCCCATAGGAATGAATGGTCGAAATGCCCAATTGAAATGAATGGCGGGCTACCAGGTGTCAAAGTCCCCCAATGAACCTGGGAAGGAAAGAAATGTCAGGATGGCTGAGTTGTCTAAGTCGCTGCGTTCGGGTCGCAGTCCCCACTGGAGGCGAGGGTTCGAATCCCAGAGATTCCCCCATAGGAATGAATGGTCGAAATGCCCCATTGAAATGAATGGCGGGCTACCAGGTGTCAAAGTCCCCCAATGAACCTGGGAAGGAAAGAGCTGTCAGGATGGCTGAGCGGTCTAAGTCGCTGCGTTCGGGTCGCAGTCCCCACTGGAGGCGAGGGTTCGAATCCCAGAGATTCCCCCATAGGAATGAATGGTCGAAATGCCCCATTGAAATGAATGGCGGGCTACCAGGTGTCAAAGTCCCCCAATGAACCTGGGAAGGAAAGAGCTGTCAGGATGGCCGAGTGGTCTAAGTCGCTGCGCTCGGGTCGCAGTCCCCACTGGAGGCGCGGGTTCGAATCCCAGAGATTCCCCCATAGGAATGAATGGTCGAAATGCCCAATTGAAATGAATGGCGGGCTACCAGGTGTCAAAGTCCCCCAATGAACCTGGGAAGGAAAGAGCTGTCAGGATGGCTGAGCGGTCTAAGTCGCTGCGCTCGGGTCGCAGTCCCCACTGGAGGCGCGGGTTCGAATCCCAGAGATTCCGCCATAGGAATGAATGGTCGAAATGCCCAATTGAAATGAATGGCGGGCTACCAGGTGTCAAAGTCCCCCAATGAACCTGGGAAGGAAAGAGCTGTCAGGATGGCTGAGCGGTCTAAGTCGCTGCGCTCGGGTCGCAGTCCCCACTGGAGGCGCGGGTTCGAATCCCAGAGATTCCCCCATAGGAATGAATGGTCGAAATGCCCAATTGAAATGAATGGCGGGATACCAGGTGTCAAAGTCCACCATTGAACCTGGGAAGGAAAGAGCTGTCAGGATGGCCTAGCGGTCTAAGTCGCTGCGCTCGGGTCGCAGTCCCCACTGGAGGCGCGGGTTCGAATCCCAGAGATTCCCCCATAGGAATGAAAGGTCGAAATGCCCAATTGAAATAAATGGCGGGCTACCAGGTGTCAAAGTCCCCCAATGAACCTGGGAAGGAAAGAGCTGTCAGGATGGCTGAGCGGTCTAAGTCGCTGCGCTCGGGTCGCAGTCCCCACTGGAGGCGCGGGTTCGAATCCCAGAGATTCCCCCATAGGAATGAATGGTCGAAATGCCCAATTGAAATGAATGGCGGGATACCAGGTGTCAAAGTCCACCATTGAACCTGGGAAGGAAAGAGCTGTCAGGATGGCTGAGCGGTCTAAGTCGCTGCGCTCGGGTCGCAGTCCCCACTGGAAGCGCGGGTTCGAATCCCAGAGATTCCCCCATAGGAATGAATGGTCGAAATGCCCAATTGAAATGAATGGCGGGATACCAGGTGTCAAAGTCCACCATTGAACCTGGGAAGGAAAGAGCTGTCAGGATGGCCGAGCGGTCTAAGTCGCTGCGTTCGGGTCGCAGTCCCCACTGGAGGCGAGGGTTCGAATCCCAGAGATTCCCCCATAGGAATGAAAGGTCGAAATGCCCAATTGAAATAAATGGCGGGCTACCAGGTGTCAAAGTCCCCCAATGAACCTGGGAAGGAAAGAGCTGTCAGGATGGCCGAGCGGTCTAAGTCGCTGCGCTCGGGTCGCAGTCCCCACTGGAGGCGCGGGTTCGAATCCCAGAGATTCCCCCATAGGAATGAATGGTCGAAATGCCCAATTGAAATGAATGGCGGGCTACCAGGTGTCAAAGTCCCCCAATGAACCTGGGAAGGAAAGAGCTGTCAGGATGGCTGAGCGGTCTAAGTCGCTGCGCTCGGGTCGCAGTCCCCACTGGAGGCGCGGGTTCGAATCCCAGAGATTCCCCCATAGGAATGAATGGTCGAAATGCCCCATTGAAATGAATGGCGGGATACCAGGTGTCAAAGTCCCCCATTGAACATTGGAAGGAAAGAGCTGTCAGGATGGCTGAGCGGTCTAAGTCGCTGCGCTCGGGTCGCAGTCCCCACTGGAGGCGCGGGTTCGAATCCCAGAGATTCCCCCATAGGAATGAATGGTCGAAATGCCCAATTGAAATGAATGGCGGGCTACCAGGTGTCAAAGTCCCCCAATGAACCTGGGAAGGAAAGAGCTGTCAGGATGGCTGAGCGGTCTAAGTCGCTGCGCTCGGGTCGCAGTCCCCACTGGAGGCGCGGGTTCGAATCCCAGAGATTCCCCCATAGGAATGAATGGTCGAAATGCCCAATTGAAATGAATGGCGGGCTACCAGGTGTCAAAGTCCACCATTGAACCTGGGAAGGAAAGAGCTGTCAGGATGGCCGAGTGGTCTAAGTCGCTGCGCTCGGGTCGCAGTCCCCACTGGAGGCGCGGGTTCGAATCCCAGAGATTCCCCCATAGGAATGAATGGTCGAAATGCCCAATTGAAATGAATGGCGGGCTACCAGGTGTCAAAGTCCCCCATTGAACATTGGAAGGAAAGAGCTGTCAGGATGGCTGAGCGGTCTAAGTCGCTGCGTTCGGGTCGCAGTCCCCACTGGAGGCGAGGGTTCGAATCCCAGAGATTCCCCCATAGGAATGAATGGTCGAAATGCCCCATTGAAATGAATGGCGGGCTACCAGGTGTCAAAGTCCCCCAATGAACCTGGGAAGGAAAGAGCTGTCAGGATGGCCGAGTGGTCTAAGTCGCTGCGCTCGGGTCGCAGTCCCCACTGGAGGCGCGGGTTCGAATCCCAGAGATTCCCCCATAGGAATGAATGGTCGAAATGCCCAATTGAAATGAATGGCGGGCTACCAGGTGTCAAAGTCCCCCAATGAACCTGGGAAGGAAAGAGCTGTCAGGATGGCTGAGCGGTCTAAGTCGCTGCGCTCGGGTCGCAGTCCCCACTGGAGGCGCGGGTTCGAATCCCAGAGATTCCCCCATAGGAATGAATGGTCGAAATGCCCAATTGAAATGAATGGCGGGCTACCAGGTGTCAAAGTCCCCCAATGAACCTGGGAAGGAAAGAGCTGTCAGGATGGCTGAGCGGTCTAAGTCGCTGCGCTCGGGTCGCAGTCCCCACTGGAGGCGCGGGTTCGAATCCCAGAGATTCCCCCATAGGAATGAATGGTCGAAATGCCCAATTGAAATGAATGGCGGGATACCAGGTGTCAAAGTCCACCATTGAACCTGGGAAGGAAAGAGCTGTCAGGATGGCCGAGCGGTCTAAGTCGCTGCGCTCGGGTCGCAGTCCCCACTGGAGGCGCGGGTTCGAATCCCAGAGATTCCCCCATAGGAATGAAAGGTCGAAATGCCCAATTGAAATAAATGGCGGGATACCAGGTGTCAAAGTCCCCCAATGAACCTGGGAAGGAAAGAGCTGTCAGGATGGCTGAGCGGTCTAAGTCGCTGCGCTCGGGTCGCAGTCCCCACTGGAGGCGCGGGTTCGAATCCCAGAGATTCCCCCATAGGAATGAATGGTCGAAATGCCCAATTGAAATGAATGGCGGGCTACCAGGTGTCAAAGTCCCCCATTGAACATTGGAAGGAAAGAGCTGTCAGGATGGTTGAGCGGTCTAAGTCGCTGCGTTCGGGTCGCAGTCCCCACTGGAGGCGAGGGTTCGAATCCCCGAGATTCCCCCATAGGAATGAATGGTCGAAATGCCCCATTGAAATGAATGGCGGGCTACCAGGTGTCAAAGTCCCCCAATGAACCTGGGAAGGAAAGAGCTGTCAGGATGGCCGAGTGGTCTAAGTCGCTGCGCTCGGGTCGCAGTCCCCACTGGAGGCGCGGGTTCGAATCCCAGAGATTCCCCCATAGGAATGAATGTTCGAAATGCCCAATTGAAATGAATGGCGGGCTACCAGGTGTCAAAGTCCCCCAATGAACCTGGGAAGGAAAGAGCTGTCAGGATGGCTGAGCGGTCTAAGTCGCTGCGCTCGGGTCGCAGTCCCCACTGGAGGCGCGGGTTCGAATCCCAGAGATTCCCCCATAGGAATGAATGGTCGAAATGCCCAATTGAAAAGAATGGCGGGCTACCAGGTGTCAAAGTCCCCGAATGAACCTGGGAAGGAAAGAGCTGTCAGGATGGCTGAGCGGTCTAAGTCGCTGCGCTCGGGTCGCAGTCCCCACTGGAGGCGCGGGTTCGAATCCCAGAGATTCCCCCATAGGAATGAATGGTCGAAATGCCCAATTGAAATGAATGGCGGGATACCAGGTGTCAAAGTCCACCATTGAACCTGGGAAGGAAAGAGCTGTCAGGATGGCCGAGCGGTCTAAGTCGCTGCGCTCGGGTCGCAGTCCCCACTGGAGGCGCGGGTTCGAATCCCAGAGATTCCCCCATAGGAATGAAAGGTCGAAATGCCCAATTGAAATAAATGGCGGGCTACCAGGTGTCAAAGTCCCCCAATGAACCTGGGAAGGAAAGAGCTGTCAGGATGGCCGAGCGGTCTAAGTCGCTGCGCTCGGGTCGCAGTCCCCACTGGAGGCGCGGGTTCGAATCCCAGAGATTCCCCCATAGGAATGAAAGGTCGAAATGCCCAATTGAAATAAATGGCGGGCTACCAGGTGTCAAAGTCCCCCAATGAACCTGGGAAGGAAAGAGCTGTCAGGATGGCTGAGCGGTCTAAGTCGCTGCGCTCGGGTCGCAGTCCCCACTGGAGGCGCGGGTTCGAATCCCAGAGATTCCCCCATAGGAATGAATGGTCGAAATGCCCAATTGAAATGAATGGCGGGATACCAGGTGTCAAAGTCCACCATTGAACCTGGGAAGGAAAGAGCTGTCAGGATGGCCTAGCGGTCTAAGTCGCTGCGCTCGGGTCGCAGTCCCCACTGGAGGCGCGGGTTCGAATCCCAGAGATTCCCCCATAGGAATGAAAGGTCGAAATGCCCAATTGAAATAAATGGCGGGCTACCAGGTGTCAAAGTCCCCCAATGAACCTGGGAAGGAAAGAGCTGTCAGGATGGCTGAGCGGTCTAAGTCGCTGCGCTCGGGTCGCAGTCCCCACTGGAGGCGCGGGTTCGAATCCCAGAGATTCCCCCATAGGAATGAATGGTCGAAATGCCCAATTGAAATGAATGGCGGGATACCAGGTGTCAAAGTCCACCATTGAACCTGGGAAGGAAAGAGCTGTCAGGATGGCTGAGCGGTCTAAGTCGCTGCGCTCGGGTCGCAGTCCCCACTGGAAGCGCGGGTTCGAATCCCAGAGATTCCCCCATAGGAATGAATGGTCGAAATGCCCAATTGAAATGAATGGCGGGATACCAGGTGTCAAAGTCCACCATTGAACCTGGGAAGGAAAGAGCTGTCAGGATGGCCGAGCGGTCTAAGTCGCTGCGTTCGGGTCGCAGTCCCCACTGGAGGCGAGGGTTCGAATCCCAGAGATTCCCCCATAGGAATGAATGGTCGAAATGCCCCATTGAAATGAATGGCGGGCTACCAGGTGTCAAAGTCCCCCAATGAACCTGGGAAGGAAAGAGCTGTCAGGATGGCCGAGTGGTCTAAGTCGCTGCGCTCGGGTCGCAGTCCCCACTGGAGGCGCGGGTTCGAATCCCAGAGATTCCCCCATAGGAATGAATGGTCGAAATGCCCAATTGAAATGAATGGCGGGCTACCAGGTGTCAAAGTCCCCCAATGAACCTGGGAAGGAAAGAGCTGTCAGGATGGCTGAGCGGTCTAAGTCGCTGCGCTCGGGTCGCAGTCCCCACTGGAGGCGCGGGTTCGAATCCCAGAGATTCCCCCATAGGAATGAATGGTCGAAATGCCCAATTGAAATGAATGGCGGGCTACCAGGTGTCAAAGTCCCCCAATGAACCTGGGAAGGAAAGAAATGTCAGGATGGCTGAGTGGTCTAAGTCGCTGCGTTCGGGTCGCAGTCCCCACTGGAGGCGAGGGTTCGAATCCCAGAGATTCCCCCATAGGAATGAATGGTCGAAATGCCCCATTGAAATGAATGGCGGGCTACCAGGTGTCAAAGTCCCCCAATGAACCTGGGAAGGAAAGAGCTGTCAGGATGGCTGAGCGGTCTAAGTCGCTGCGTTCGGGTCGCAGTCCCCACTGGAGGCGAGGGTTCGAATCCCAGAGATTCCCCCATAGGAATGAATGGTCGAAATGCCCCATTGAAATGAATGGCGGGCTACCAGGTGTCAAAGTCCCCCAATGAACCTGGGAAGGAAAGAGCTGTCAGGATGGCCGAGTGGTCTAAGTCGCTGCGCTCGGGTCGCAGTCCTCACTGGAGGCGCGGGTTCGAATCCCAGAGATTCCCCCATAGGAATGAATGGTCGAAATGCCCAATTGAAATGAATGGCGGGCTACCAGGTGTCAAAGTCCCCCAATGAACCTGGGAAGGAAAGAGCTGTCAGGATGGCTGAGCGGTCTAAGTCGCTGCGCTCGGGTCGCAGTCCCCACTGGAGGCGCGGGTTCGAATCCCAGAGATTCCGCCATAGGAATGAATGGTCGGAATGCCCAATTGAAATGAATGGCGGGCTACCAGGTGTCAAAGTCCCCCAATGAACCTGGGAAGGAAAGAGCTGTCAGGATGGCTGAGCGGTCTAAGTCGCTGCGCTCGGGTCGCAGTCCCCACTGGAGGCGCGGGTTCGAATCCCAGAGATTCCCCCATAGGAATGAATGGTCGAAATGCCCAATTGAAATGAATGGCGGGATACCAGGTGTCAAAGTCCACCATTGAACCTGGGAAGGAAAGAGCTGTCAGGATGGCCTAGCGGTCTAAGTCGCTGCGCTCGGGTCGCAGTCCCCACTGGAGGCGCGGGTTCGAATCCCAGAGATTCCCCCATAGGAATGAAAGGTCGAAATGCCCAATTGAAATAAATGGCGGGCTACCAGGTGTCAAAGTCCCCCAATGAACCTGGGAAGGAAAGAGCTGTCAGGATGGCTGAGCGGTCTAAGTCGCTGCGCTCGGGTCGCAGTCCCCACTGGAGGCGCGGGTTCGAATCCCAGAGATTCCCCCATAGGAATGAAAGGTCGAAATGCCCAATTGAAATAAATGGCGGGATACCAGGTGTCAAAGTCCCCCAATGAACCTGGGAAGGAAAGAGCTGTCAGGATGGCTGAGCGGTCTAAGTCGCTGCGCTCGGGTCGCAGTCCCCACTGGAGGCGCGGGTTCGAATCCCAGAGATTCCCCCATAGGAATGAATGGTCGAAATGCCCAATTGAAATGAATGGCGGGCTACCAGGTGTCAAAGTCCCCCATTGAACATTGGAAGGAAAGAGCTGTCAGGATGGTTGAGCGGTCTAAGTCGCTGCGTTCGGGTCGCAGTCCCCACTGGAGGCGAGGGTTCGAATCCCCGAGATTCCCCCATAGGAATGAATGGTCGAAATGCCCCATTGAAATGAATGGCGGGCTACCAGGTGTCAAAGTCCCCCAATGAACCTGGGAAGGAAAGAGCTGTCAGGATGGCCGAGTGGTCTAAGTCGCTGCGCTCGGGTCGCAGTCCCCACTGGAGGCGCGGGTTCGAATCCCAGAGATTCCCCCATAGGAATGAATGTTCGAAATGCCCAATTGAAATGAATGGCGGGCTACCAGGTGTCAAAGTCCCCCAATGAACCTGGGAAGGAAAGAGCTGTCAGGATGGCTGAGCGGTCTAAGTCGCTGCGCTCGGGTCGCAGTCCCCACTGGAGGCGCGGGTTCGAATCCCAGAGATTCCCCCATAGGAATGAATGGTCGAAATGCCCAATTGAAAAGAATGGCGGGCTACCAGGTGTCAAAGTCCCCGAATGAACCTGGGAAGGAAAGAGCTGTCAGGATGGCTGAGCGGTCTAAGTCGCTGCGCTCGGGTCGCAGTCCCCACTGGAGGCGCGGGTTCGAATCCCAGAGATTCCCCCATAGGAATGAATGGTCGAAATGCCCAATTGAAATGAATGGCGGGATACCAGGTGTCAAAGTCCACCATTGAACCTGGGAAGGAAAGAGCTGTCAGGATGGCCGAGCGGTCTAAGTCGCTGCGCTCGGGTCGCAGTCCCCACTGGAGGCGCGGGTTCGAATCCCAGAGATTCCCCCATAGGAATGAAAGGTCGAAATGCCCAATTGAAATAAATGGCGGGCTACCAGGTGTCAAAGTCCCCCAATGAACCTGGGAAGGAAAGAGCTGTCAGGATGGCCGAGCGGTCTAAGTCGCTGCGCTCGGGTCGCAGTCCCCACTGGAGGCGCGGGTTCGAATCCCAGAGATTCCCCCATAGGAATGAAAGGTCGAAATGCCCAATTGAAATAAATGGCGGGCTACCAGGTGTCAAAGTCCCCCAATGAACCTGGGAAGGAAAGAGCTGTCAGGATGGCTGAGCGGTCTAAGTCGCTGCGCTCGGGTCGCAGTCCCCACTGGAGGCGCGGGTTCGAATCCCAGAGATTCCCCCATAGGAATGAATGGTCGAAATGCCCAATTGAAATGAATGGCGGGATACCAGGTGTCAAAGTCCACCATTGAACCTGGGAAGGAAAGAGCTGTCAGGATGGCCTAGCGGTCTAAGTCGCTGCGCTCGGGTCGCAGTCCCCACTGGAGGCGCGGGTTCGAATCCCAGAGATTCCCCCATAGGAATGAAAGGTCGAAATGCCCAATTGAAATGAATGGCGGGATACCAGGTGTCAAAGTCCACCATTGAACCTGGGAAGGAAAGAGCTGTCAGGATGGCTGAGCGGTCTAAGTCGCTGCGCTCGGGTCGCAGTCCCCACTGGAAGCGCGGGTTCGAATCCCAGAGATTCCCCCATAGGAATGAATGGTCGAAATGCCCAATTGAAATGAATGGCGGGATACCAGGTGTCAAAGTCCACCATTGAACCTGGGAAGGAAAGAGCTGTCAGGATGGCCGAGCGGTCTAAGTCGCTGCGTTCGGGTCGCAGTCCCCACTGGAGGCGAGGGTTCGAATCCCAGAGATTCCCCCATAGGAATGAATGGTCGAAATGCCCCATTGAAATGAATGGCGGGCTACCAGGTGTCAAAGTCCCCCAATGAACCTGGGAAGGAAAGAGCTGTCAGGATGGCCGAGTGGTCTAAGTCGCTGCGCTCGGGTCGCAGTCCCCACTGGAGGCGCGGGTTCGAATCCCAGAGATTCCCCCATAGGAATGAATGGTCGAAATGCCCAATTGAAATGAATGGCGGGCTACCAGGTGTCAAAGTCCCCCAATGAACCTGGGAAGGAAAGAGCTGTCAGGATGGCTGAGCGGTCTAAGTCGCTGCGCTCGGGTCGCAGTCCCCACTGGAGGCGCGGGTTCGAATCCCAGAGATTCCCCCATAGGAATGAATGGTCGAAATGCCCAATTGAAATGAATGGCGGGCTACCAGGTGTCAAAGTCCCCCAATGAACCTGGGAAGGAAAGAAATGTCAGGATGGCTGAGTGGTCTAAGTCGCTGCGTTCGGGTCGCAGTCCCCACTGGAGGCGAGGGTTCGAATCCCAGAGATTCCCCCATAGGAATGAATGGTCGAAATGCCCCATTGAAATGAATGGCGGGCTACCAGGTGTCAAAGTCCCCCAATGAACCTGGGAAGGAAAGAGCTGTCAGGATGGCTGAGCGGTCTAAGTCGCTGCGTTCGGGTCGCAGTCCCCACTGGAGGCGAGGGTTCGAATCCCAGAGATTCCCCCATAGGAATGAATGGTCGAAATGCCCCATTGAAATGAATGGCGGGCTACCAGGTGTCAAAGTCCCCCAATGAACCTGGGAAGGAAAGAGCTGTCAGGATGGCCGAGTGGTCTAAGTCGCTGCGCTCGGGTCGCAGTCCTCACTGGAGGCGCGGGTTCGAATCCCAGAGATTCCCCCATAGGAATGAATGGTCGAAATGCCCAATTGAAATGAATGGCGGGCTACCAGGTGTCAAAGTCCCCCAATGAACCTGGGAAGGAAAGAGCTGTCAGGATGGCTGAGCGGTCTAAGTCGCTGCGCTCGGGTCGCAGTCCCCACTGGAGGCGCGGGTTCGAATCCCAGAGATTCCGCCATAGGAATGAATGGTCGGAATGCCCAATTGAAATGAATGGCGGGCTACCAGGTGTCAAAGTCCCCCAATGAACCTGGGAAGGAAAGAGCTGTCAGGATGGCTGAGCGGTCTAAGTCGCTGCGCTCGGGTCGCAGTCCCCACTGGAGGCGCGGGTTCGAATCCCAGAGATTCCCCCATAGGAATGAATGGTCGAAATGCCCAATTGAAATGAATGGCGGGATACCAGGTGTCAAAGTCCACCATTGAACCTGGGAAGGAAAGAGCTGTCAGGATGGCCTAGCGGTCTAAGTCGCTGCGCTCGGGTCGCAGTCCCCACTGGAGGCGCGGGTTCGAATCCCAGAGATTCCCCCATAGGAATGAAAGGTCGAAATGCCCAATTGAAATAAATGGCGGGCTACCAGGTGTCAAAGTCCCCCAATGAACCTGGGAAGGAAAGAGCTGTCAGGATGGCTGAGCGGTCTAAGTCGCTGCGCTCGGGTCGCAGTCCCCACTGGAGGCGCGGGTTCGAATCCCAGAGATTCCCCCATAGGAATGAAAGGTCGAAATGCCCAATTGAAATAAATGGCGGGATACCAGGTGTCAAAGTCCCCCAATGAACCTGGGAAGGAAAGAGCTGTCAGGATGGCTGAGCGGTCTAAGTCGCTGCGCTCGGGTCGCAGTCCCCACTGGAGGCGCGGGTTCGAATCCCAGAGATTCCCCCATAGGAATGAATGGTCGAAATGCCCAATTGAAATGAATGGCGGGCTACCAGGTGTCAAAGTCCCCCATTGAACATTGGAAGGAAAGAGCTGTCAGGATGGTTGAGCGGTCTAAGTCGCTGCGTTCGGGTCGCAGTCCCCACTGGAGGCGAGGGTTCGAATCCCCGAGATTCCCCCATAGGAATGAATGGTCGAAATGCCCCATTGAAATGAATGGCGGGCTACCAGGTGTCAAAGTCCCCCAATGAACCTGGGAAGGAAAGAGCTGTCAGGATGGCCGAGTGGTCTAAGTCGCTGCGCTCGGGTCGCAGTCCCCACTGGAGGCGCGGGTTCGAATCCCAGAGATTCCCCCATAGGAATGAATGTTCGAAATGCCCAATTGAAATGAATGGCGGGCTACCAGGTGTCAAAGTCCCCCAATGAACCTGGGAAGGAAAGAGCTGTCAGGATGGCTGAGCGGTCTAAGTCGCTGCGCTCGGGTCGCAGTCCCCACTGGAGGCGCGGGTTCGAATCCCAGAGATTCCCCCATAGGAATGAATGGTCGAAATGCCCAATTGAAAAGAATGGCGGGCTACCAGGTGTCAAAGTCCCCGAATGAACCTGGGAAGGAAAGAGCTGTCAGGATGGCTGAGCGGTCTAAGTCGCTGCGCTCGGGTCGCAGTCCCCACTGGAGGCGCGGGTTCGAATCCCAGAGATTCCCCCATAGGAATGAATGGTCGAAATGCCCAATTGAAATGAATGGCGGGATACCAGGTGTCAAAGTCCACCATTGAACCTGGGAAGGAAAGAGCTGTCAGGATGGCCGAGCGGTCTAAGTCGCTGCGCTCGGGTCGCAGTCCCCACTGGAGGCGCGGGTTCGAATCCCAGAGATTCCCCCATAGGAATGAAAGGTCGAAATGCCCAATTGAAATAAATGGCGGGCTACCAGGTGTCAAAGTCCCCCAATGAACCTGGGAAGGAAAGAGCTGTCAGGATGGCCGAGCGGTCTAAGTCGCTGCGCTCGGGTCGCAGTCCCCACTGGAGGCGCGGGTTCGAATCCCAGAGATTCCCCCATAGGAATGAAAGGTCGAAATGCCCAATTGAAATAAATGGCGGGCTACCAGGTGTCAAAGTCCCCCAATGAACCTGGGAAGGAAAGAGCTGTCAGGATGGCTGAGCGGTCTAAGTCGCTGCGCTCGGGTCGCAGTCCCCACTGGAGGCGCGGGTTCGAATCCCAGAGATTCCCCCATAGGAATGAATGGTCGAAATGCCCAATTGAAATGAATGGCGGGATACCAGGTGTCAAAGTCCACCATTGAACCTGGGAAGGAAAGAGCTGTCAGGATGGCCTAGCGGTCTAAGTCGCTGCGCTCGGGTCGCAGTCCCCCACTGGAGGCGCGGGTTCGAATCCCAGAGATTCCCCCATAGGAATGAAAGGTCGAAATGCCCAATTGAAATAAATGGCGGGCTACCAGGTGTCAAAGTCCCCCAATGAACCTGGGAAGGAAAGAGCTGTCAGGATGGCTGAGCGGTCTAAGTCGCTGCGCTCGGGTCGCAGTCCCCACTGGAGGCGCGGGTTCGAATCCCAGAGATTCCCCCATAGGAATGAATGGTCGAAATGCCCAATTGAAATGAATGGCGGGATACCAGGTGTCAAAGTCCACCATTGAACCTGGGAAGGAAAGAGCTGTCAGGATGGCTGAGCGGTCTAAGTCGCTGCGCTCGGGTCGCAGTCCCCACTGGAAGCGCGGGTTCGAATCCCAGAGATTCCCCCATAGGAATGAATGGTCGAAATGCCCAATTGAAATGAATGGCGGGATACCAGGTGTCAAAGTCCACCATTGAACCTGGGAAGGAAAGAGCTGTCAGGATGGCCGAGCGGTCTAAGTCGCTGCGTTCGGGTCGCAGTCCCCACTGGAGGCGAGGGTTCGAATCCCAGAGATTCCCCCATAGGAATGAATGGTCGAAATGCCCCATTGAAATGAATGGCGGGCTACCAGGTGTCAAAGTCCCCCAATGAACCTGGGAAGGAAAGAGCTGTCAGGATGGCCGAGTGGTCTAAGTCGCTGCGCTCGGGTCGCAGTCCCCACTGGAGGCGCGGGTTCGAATCCCAGAGATTCCCCCATAGGAATGAATGGTCGAAATGCCCAATTGAAATGAATGGCGGGCTACCAGGTGTCAAAGTCCCCCAATGAACCTGGGAAGGAAAGAGCTGTCAGGATGGCTGAGCGGTCTAAGTCGCTGCGCTCGGGTCGCAGTCCCCACTGGAGGCGCGGGTTCGAATCCCAGAGATTCCCCCATAGGAATGAATGGTCGAAATGCCCAATTGAAATGAATGGCGGGCTACCAGGTGTCAAAGTCCCCCAATGAACCTGGGAAGGAAAGAAATGTCAGGATGGCTGAGTGGTCTAAGTCGCTGCGTTCGGGTCGCAGTCCCCACTGGAGGCGAGGGTTCGAATCCCAGAGATTCCCCCATAGGAATGAATGGTCGAAATGCCCCATTGAAATGAATGGCGGGCTACCAGGTGTCAAAGTCCCCCAATGAACCTGGGAAGGAAAGAGCTGTCAGGATGGCTGAGCGGTCTAAGTCGCTGCGTTCGGGTCGCAGTCCCCACTGGAGGCGAGGGTTCGAATCCCAGAGATTCCCCCATAGGAATGAATGGTCGAAATGCCCCATTGAAATGAATGGCGGGCTACCAGGTGTCAAAGTCCCCCAATGAACCTGGGAAGGAAAGAGCTGTCAGGATGGCCGAGTGGTCTAAGTCGCTGCGCTCGGGTCGCAGTCCTCACTGGAGGCGCGGGTTCGAATCCCAGAGATTCCCCCATAGGAATGAATGGTCGAAATGCCCAATTGAAATGAATGGCGGGCTACCAGGTGTCAAAGTCCCCCAATGAACCTGGGAAGGAAAGAGCTGTCAGGATGGCTGAGCGGTCTAAGTCGCTGCGCTCGGGTCGCAGTCCCCACTGGAGGCGCGGGTTCGAATCCCAGAGATTCCGCCATAGGAATGAATGGTCGGAATGCCCAATTGAAATGAATGGCGGGCTACCAGGTGTCAAAGTCCCCCAATGAACCTGGGAAGGAAAGAGCTGTCAGGATGGCTGAGCGGTCTAAGTCGCTGCGCTCGGGTCGCAGTCCCCACTGGAGGCGCGGGTTCGAATCCCAGAGATTCCCCCATAGGAATGAATGGTCGAAATGCCCAATTGAAATGAATGGCGGGATACCAGGTGTCAAAGTCCACCATTGAACCTGGGAAGGAAAGAGCTGTCAGGATGGCCTAGCGGTCTAAGTCGCTGCGCTCGGGTCGCAGTCCCCACTGGAGGCGCGGGTTCGAATCCCAGAGATTCCCCCATAGGAATGAAAGGTCGAAATGCCCAATTGAAATAAATGGCGGGCTACCAGGTGTCAAAGTCCCCCAATGAACCTGGGAAGGAAAGAGCTGTCAGGATGGCTGAGCGGTCTAAGTCGCTGCGCTCGGGTCGCAGTCCCCACTGGAGGCGCGGGTTCGAATCCCAGAGATTCTCCCATAGGAATGAATGGTCGAAATGCCCAATTGAAATGAATGGCGGGATACCAGGTGTCAAAGTCCACCATTGAACCTGGGAAGGAAAGAGCTGTCAGGATGGCTGAGCGGTCTAAGTCGCTGCGCTCGGGTCGCAGTCCCCACTGGAAGCGCGGGTTCGAATCCCAGAGATTCCCCCATAGGAATGAATGGTCGAAATGCCCAATTGAAATGAATGGCGGGATACCAGGTGTCAAAGTCCACCATTGAACCTGGGAAGGAAAGAGCTGTCAGGATGGCCGAGCGGTCTAAGTCGCTGCGTTCGGGTCGCAGTCCCCACTGGAGGCGAGGGTTCGAATCCCAGAGATTCCCCCATAGGAATGAAAGGTCGAAATGCCCAATTGAAATAAATGGCGGGCTACCAGGTGTCAAAGTCCCCCAATGAACCTGGGAAGGAAAGAGCTGTCAGGATGGCCGAGCGGTCTAAGTCGCTGCGCTCGGGTCGCAGTCCCCACTGGAGGCGCGGGTTCGAATCCCAGAGATTCCCCCATAGGAATGAATGGTCGAAATGCCCAATTGAAATGAATGGCGGGCTACCAGGTGTCAAAGTCCCCCAATGAACCTGGGAAGGAAAGAGCTGTCAGGATGGCTGAGCGGTCTAAGTCGCTGCGCTCGGGTCGCAGTCCCCACTGGAGGCGCGGGTTCGAATCCCAGAGATTCCCCCATAGGAATGAATGGTCGAAATGCCCCATTGAAATGAATGGCGGGATACCAGGTGTCAAAGTCCCCCATTGAACATTGGAAGGAAAGAGCTGTCAGGATGGCTGAGCGGTCTAAGTCGCTGCGCTCGGGTCGCAGTCCCCACTGGAGGCGCGGGTTCGAATCCCAGAGATTCCCCCATAGGAATGAATGGTCGAAATGCCCAATTGAAATGAATGGCGGGATACCAGGTGTCAAAGTCCACCATTGAACCTGGGAAGGAAAGAGCTGTCAGGATGGCTGAGCGGTCTAAGTCGCTGCGCTCGGGTCGCAGTCCCCACTGGAAGCGCGGGTTCGAATCCCAGAGATTCCCCCATAGGAATGAATGGTCGAAATGCCCAATTGAAATGAATGGCGGGATACCAGGTGTCAAAGTCCACCATTGAACCTGGGAAGGAAAGAGCTGTCAGGATGGCCGAGCGGTCTAAGTCGCTGCGTTCGGGTCGCAGTCCCCACTGGAGGCGAGGGTTCGAATCCCAGAGATTCCCCCATAGGAATGAAAGGTCGAAATGCCCAATTGAAATAAATGGCGGGCTACCAGGTGTCAAAGTCCCCCAATGAACCTGGGAAGGAAAGAGCTGTCAGGATGGCCGAGCGGTCTAAGTCGCTGCGCTCGGGTCGCAGTCCCCACTGGAGGCGCTGGTTCTAATCCCAGAGATTCCCCCATAGGAATGAATGGTCGAAATGCCCAATTGAAATGAATGGCGGGCTACCAGGTGTCAAAGTCCCCCAATGAACCTGGGAAGGAAAGAGCTGTCAGGATGGCTGAGCGGTCTAAGTCGCTGCGCTCGGGTCGCAGTCCCCACTGGAGGCGCGGGTTCGAATCCCAGAGATTCCCCCATAGGAATGAATGGTCGAAATGCCCCATTGAAATGAATGGCGGGATACCAGGTGTCAAAGTCCCCCATTGAACATTGGAAGGAAAGAGCTGTCAGGATGGCTGAGCGGTCTAAGTCGCTGCGCTCGGGTCGCAGTCCCCACTGGAGGCGCGGGTTCGAATCCCAGAGATTCCCCCATAGGAATGAATGGTCGAAATGCCCAATTGAAATGAATGGCGGGCTACCAGGTGTCAAAGTCCCCCAATGAACCTGGGAAGGAAAGAGCTGTCAGGATGGCTGAGCGGTCTAAGTCGCTGCGCTCGGGTCGCAGTCCCCACTGGAGGCGCGGGTTCGAATCCCAGAGATTCCCCCATAGGAATGAATGGTCGAAATGCCCAATTGAAATGAATGGCGGGCTACCAGGTGTCAAAGTCCACCATTGAACCTGGGAAGGAAAGAGCTGTCAGGATGGCCGAGTGGTCTAAGTCGCTGCGCTCGGGTCGCAGTCCCCACTGGAGGCGCGGGTTCGAATCCCAGAGATTCCCCCATAGGAATGAATGGTCGAAATGCCCAATTGAAATGAATGGCGGGCTACCAGGTGTCAAAGTCCCCCATTGAACATTGGAAGGAAAGAGCTGTCAGGATGGCTGAGCGGTCTAAGTCGCTGCGTTCGGGTCGCAGTCCCCACTGGAGGCGAGGGTTCGAATCCCAGAGATTCCCCCATAGGAATGAATGGTCGAAATGCCCCATTGAAATGAATGGCGGGCTACCAGGTGTCAAAGTCCCCCAATGAACCTGGGAAGGAAAGAGCTGTCAGGATGGCCGAGTGGTCTAAGTCGCTGCGCTCGGGTCGCAGTCCCCACTGGAGGCGCGGGTTCGAATCCCAGAGATTCCCCCATAGGAATGAATGGTCGAAATGCCCAATTGAAATGAATGGCGGGCTACCAGGTGTCAAAGTCCCCCAATGAACCTGGGAAGGAAAGAGCTGTCAGGATGGCTGAGCGGTCTAAGTCGCTGCGCTCGGGTCGCAGTCCCCACTGGAGGCGCGGGTTCGAATCCCAGAGATTCCCCCATAGGAATGAATGGTCGAAATGCCCAATTGAAATGAATGGCGGGCTACCAGGTGTCAAAGTCCCCCAATGAACCTGGGAAGGAAAGAGCTGTCAGGATGGCTGAGCGGTCTAAGTCGCTGCGCTCGGGTCGCAGTCCCCACTGGAGGCGCGGGTTCGAATCCCAGAGATTCCCCCATAGGAATGAATGGTCGAAATGCCCAATTGAAATGAATGGCGGGATACCAGGTGTCAAAGTCCACCATTGAACCTGGGAAGGAAAGAGCTGTCAGGATGGCCGAGCGGTCTAAGTCGCTGCGCTCGGGTCGCAGTCCCCACTGGAGGCGCGGGTTCGAATCCCAGAGATTCCCCCATAGGAATGAAAGGTCGAAATGCCCAATTGAAATAAATGGCGGGATACCAGGTGTCAAAGTCCCCCAATGAACCTGGGAAGGAAAGAGCTGTCAGGATGGCTGAGCGGTCTAAGTCGCTGCGCTCGGGTCGCAGTCCCCACTGGAGGCGCGGGTTCGAATCCCAGAGATTCCCCCATAGGAATGAATGGTCGAAATGCCCAATTGAAATGAATGGCGGGCTACCAGGTGTCAAAGTCCCCCATTGAACATTGGAAGGAAAGAGCTGTCAGGATGGTTGAGCGGTCTAAGTCGCTGCGTTCGGGTCGCAGTCCCCACTGGAGGCGAGGGTTCGAATCCCCGAGATTCCCCCATAGGAATGAATGGTCGAAATGCCCCATTGAAATGAATGGCGGGCTACCAGGTGTCAAAGTCCCCCAATGAACCTGGGAAGGAAAGAGCTGTCAGGATGGCCGAGTGGTCTAAGTCGCTGCGCTCGGGTCGCAGTCCCCACTGGAGGCGCGGGTTCGAATCCCAGAGATTCCCCCATAGGAATGAATGTTCGAAATGCCCAATTGAAATGAATGGCGGGCTACCAGGTGTCAAAGTCCCCCAATGAACCTGGGAAGGAAAGAGCTGTCAGGATGGCTGAGCGGTCTAAGTCGCTGCGCTCGGGTCGCAGTCCCCACTGGAGGCGCGGGTTCGAATCCCAGAGATTCCCCCATAGGAATGAATGGTCGAAATGCCCAATTGAAAAGAATGGCGGGCTACCAGGTGTCAAAGTCCCCGAATGAACCTGGGAAGGAAAGAGCTGTCAGGATGGCTGAGCGGTCTAAGTCGCTGCGCTCGGGTCGCAGTCACCACTGGAGGCGCGGGTTCGAATCCCAGAGATTCCCCCATAGGAATGAATGGTCGAAATGCCCAATTGAAATGAATGGCGGGATACCAGGTGTCAAAGTCCACCATTGAACCTGGGAAGGAAAGAGCTGTCAGGATGGCCGAGCGGTCTAAGTCGCTGCGCTCGGGTCGCAGTCCCCACTGGAGGCGCGGGTTCGAATCCCAGAGATTCCCCCATAGGAATGAAAGGTCGAAATGCCCAATTGAAATAAATGGCGGGCTACCAGGTGTCAAAGTCCCCCAATGAACCTGGGAAGGAAAGAGCTGTCAGGATGGCCGAGCGGTCTAAGTCGCTGCGCTCGGGTCGCAGTCCCCACTGGAGGCGCGGGTTCGAATCCCAGAGATTCCCCCATAGGAATGAATGGTCGAAATGTCCAATTGAAATGAATGGCGGGCTACCAGGTGTCAAAGTCCCCCAATGAACCTGGGAAGGAAAGAGCTGTCAGGATGGCTGAGCGGTCTAAGTCGCTGCGTTCGGGTCGCAGTCCCCACTGGAGGCGAGGGTTCGAATCCCAGAGATTCCCCCATAGGAATGAATGGTCGAAATGCCCCATTGAAATGAATGGCGGGCTACCAGGTGTCAAAGTCCCCCAATGAACCTGGGAAGGAAAGAGCTGTCAGGATAGCCGAGTGGTCTAAGTCGCTGCGCTCGGGTCGCAGTCCCCACTGGAAGCGCGGGTTCGAATCCCAGAGATTCCCCCATAGGAATGAATGGTCGAAATGCCCAATTGAAATGAATGGCGGGCTACCAGGTGTCAAAGTCCCCCAATGAACCTGGGAAGGAAAGAGCTGTCAGGATGGCTGAGCGGTCTAAATCGCTGCGCTCGGGTCGCAGTCCCCACTGGAGGCGCGGGTTCGAATCCCAGAGATTCCGCCATAGGAATGAAAGGTCGAAATGCCCAATTGAAATAAATGGCGGGCTACCAGGTGTCAAAGTCCCCCAATGAACCTGGGAAGGAAAGAGCTGTCAGGATGGCCGAGCGGTCTAAGTCGCTGCGCTCGGGTCGCAGTCCCCACTGGAGGCGCGGGTTCGAATCCCAGAGATTCCCCCATAGGAATGAATGGTCGAAATGTCCAATTGAAATGAATGGCGGGCTACCAGGTGTCAAAGTCCCCCAATGAACCTGGGAAGGAAAGAGCTGTCAGGATGGCTGAGCGGTCTAAGTCGCTGCGCTCGGGTCGCAGTCCCCACTGGAGGCGCGGGTTCGAATCCCAGAGATTCCGCCATAGGAATGAATGGTCGAAATGCCCAATTGAAATGAATGGCGGGCTACCAGGTGTCAAAGTCCCCCAATGAACCTGGGAAGGAAAGAGCTGTCAGGATGGCTGAGCGGTCTAAGTCGCTGCGCTCGGGTCGCAGTCCCCACTGGAGGCGCGGGTTCGAATCCCAGAGATTCCCCCATAGGAATGAATGGTCGAAATGCCCAATTGAAATGAATGGCGGGATACCAGGTGTCAAAGTCCACCATTGAACCTGGGAAGGAAAGAGCTGTCAGGATGGCCTAGCGGTCTAAGTCGCTGCGCTCGGGTCGCAGTCCCCACTGGAGGCGCGGGTTCGAATCCCAGAGATTCCCCCATAGGAATGAAAGGTCGAAATGCCCAATTGAAATAAATGGCGGGCTACCAGGTGTCAAAGTCCCCCAATGAACCTGGGAAGGAAAGAGCTGTCAGGATGGCTGAGCGGTCTAAGTCGCTGCGCTCGGGTCGCAGTCCCCACTGGAGGCGCGGGTTCGAATCCCAGAGATTCCCCCATAGGAATGAATGGTCGAAATGCCCAATTGAAATGAATGGCGGGCTACCAGGTGTCAAAGTCCACCATTGAACCTGGGAAGGAAAGAGCTGTCAGGATGGCCGAGTGGTCTAAGTCGCTGCGCTCGGGTCGCAGTCCCCACTGGAGGCGCGGGTTCGAATCCCAGAGATTCCCCCATAGGAATGAATGGTCGAAATGCCCAATTGAAATGAATGGCGGGCTACCAGGTGTCAAAGTCCCCCATTGAACATTGGAAGGAAAGAGCTGTCAGGATGGCTGAGCGGTCTAAGTCGCTGCGTTCGGGTCGCAGTCCCCACTGGAGGCGAGGGTTCGAATCCCAGAGATTCCCCCATAGGAATGAATGGTCGAAATGCCCCATTGAAATGAATGGCGGGCTACCAGGTGTCAAAGTCCCCCAATGAACCTGGGAAGGAAAGAGCTGTCAGGATGGCCGAGTGGTCTAAGTCGCTGCGCTCGGGTCGCAGTCCCCACTGGAGGCGCGGGTTCGAATCCCAGAGATTCCCCCATAGGAATGAATGGTCGAAATGCCCAATTGAAATGAATGGCGGGCTACCAGGTGTCAAAGTCCCCCAATGAACCTGGGAAGGAAAGAGCTGTCAGGATGGCTGAGCGGTCTAAGTCGCTGCGCTCGGGTCGCAGTCCCCACTGGAGGCGCGGGTTCGAATCCCAGAGATTCCCCCATAGGAATGAATGGTCGAAATGCCCAATTGAAATGAATGGCGGGCTACCAGGTGTCAAAGTCCCCCAATGAACCTGGGAAGGAAAGAGCTGTCAGGATGGCTGAGCGGTCTAAGTCGCTGCGCTCGGGTCGCAGTCCCCACTGGAGGCGCGGGTTCGAATCCCAGAGATTCCCCCATAGGAATGAATGGTCGAAATGCCCAATTGAAATGAATGGCGGGATACCAGGTGTCAAAGTCCACCATTGAACCTGGGAAGGAAAGAGCTGTCAGGATGGCCGAGCGGTCTAAGTCGCTGCGCTCGGGTCGCAGTCCCCACTGGAGGCGCGGGTTCGAATCCCAGAGATTCCCCCATAGGAATGAAAGGTCGAAATGCCCAATTGAAATAAATGGCGGGATACCAGGTGTCAAAGTCCCCCAATGAACCTGGGAAGGAAAGAGCTGTCAGGATGGCTGAGCGGTCTAAGTCGCTGCGCTCGGGTCGCAGTCCCCACTGGAGGCGCGGGTTCGAATCCCAGAGATTCCCCCATAGGAATGAATGGTCGAAATGCCCAATTGAAATGAATGGCGGGCTACCAGGTGTCAAAGTCCCCCATTGAACATTGGAAGGAAAGAGCTGTCAGGATGGTTGAGCGGTCTAAGTCGCTGCGTTCGGGTCGCAGTCCCCACTGGAGGCGAGGGTTCGAATCCCCGAGATTCCCCCATAGGAATGAATGGTCGAAATGCCCCATTGAAATGAATGGCGGGCTACCAGGTGTCAAAGTCCCCCAATGAACCTGGGAAGGAAAGAGCTGTCAGGATGGCCGAGTGGTCTAAGTCGCTGCGCTCGGGTCGCAGTCCCCACTGGAGGCGCGGGTTCGAATCCCAGAGATTCCCCCATAGGAATGAATGTTCGAAATGCCCAATTGAAATGAATGGCGGGCTACCAGGTGTCAAAGTCCCCCAATGAACCTGGGAAGGAAAGAGCTGTCAGGATGGCTGAGCGGTCTAAGTCGCTGCGCTCGGGTCGCAGTCCCCACTGGAGGCGCGGGTTCGAATCCCAGAGATTCCCCCATAGGAATGAATGGTCGAAATGCCCAATTGAAAAGAATGGCGGGCTACCAGGTGTCAAAGTCCCCGAATGAACCTGGGAAGGAAAGAGCTGTCAGGATGGCTGAGCGGTCTAAGTCGCTGCGCTCGGGTCG
Source organism: Vanacampus margaritifer (assembly GCF_051991255.1). Taxonomy (NCBI): domain Eukaryota; kingdom Metazoa; phylum Chordata; class Actinopteri; order Syngnathiformes; family Syngnathidae; genus Vanacampus; species Vanacampus margaritifer. Next base: position 28,740 of record NW_027520761.1, on the reverse strand, counting down.
CAGTCACCACTGGAGGTGCGGGTTCGAATCCCAGAGATTCCCCCATAGGAATGAATGGTCGAAATGCCCAATTGAAATGAATGGCGGGATACCAGGTGTCAAAGTCCACCATTGAACCTGGGAAGGAAAGAGCTGTCAGGATGGCCGAGCGGTCTAAGTCGCTGCGCTCGGGTCGCAGTCCCCACTGGAGGCGCGGGTTCGAATCCCAGAGATTCCCCCATAGGAATGAAAGGTCGAAATGCCCAATTGAAATAAATGGCGGGCTACCAGGTGTCAAAGTCCCCCAATGAACCTGGGAAGGAAAGAGCTGTCAGGATGGCCGAGCGGTCTAAGTCGCTGCGCTCGGGTCGCAGTCCCCACTGGAGGCGCGGGTTCGAATCCCAGAGATTCCCCCATAGGAATGAATGGTCGAAATGTCCAATTGAAATGAATGGCGGGCTACCAGGTGTCAAAGTCCCCCAATGAACCTGGGAAGGAAAGAGCTGTCAGGATGGCTGAGCGGTCTAAGTCGCTGCGTTCGGGTCGCAGTCCCCACTGGAGGCGAGGGTTCGAATCCCAGAGATTCCCCCATAGGAATGAATGGTCGAAATGCCCCATTGAAATGAATGGCGGGCTACCAGGTGTCAAAGTCCCCCAATGAACCTGGGAAGGAAAGAGCTGTCAGGATAGCCGAGTGGTCTAAGTCGCTGCGCTCGGGTCGCAGTCCCCACTGGAAGCGCGGGTTCGAATCCCAGAGATTCCCCCATAGGAATGAATGGTCGAAATGCCCAATTGAAATGAATGGCGGGCTACCAGGTGTCAAAGTCCCCCAATGAACCTGGGAAGGAAAGAGCTGTCAGGATGGCTGAGCGGTCTAAGTCGCTGCGCTCGGGTCGCAGTCCCCACTGGAGGCGCGGGTTCGAATCCCAGAGATTCCGCCATAGGAATGAATGGTCGAAATGCCCAATTGAAATGAATGGCGGGCTACCAGGTGTCAAAGTCCCCCAATGAACCTGGGAAGGAAAGAGCTGTCAGGATGGCTGAGCGGTCTAAGTCGCTGCGCTCGGGTCGCAGTCCCCACTGGAGGCGCGGGTTCGAATCCCAGAGATTCCCCCATAGGAATGAATGGTCGAAATGCCCAATTGAAATGAATGGCGGGATACCAGGTGTCAAAGTCCACCATTGAACCTGGGAAGGAAAGAGCTGTCAGGATGGCCTAGCGGTCTAAGTCGCTGCGCTCGGGTCGCAGTCCCCACTGGAGGCGCGGGTTCGAATCCCAGAGATTCCCCCATAGGAATGAAAGGTCGAAATGCCCAATTGAAATAAATGGCGGGCTACCAGGTGTCAAAGTCCCCCAATGAACCTGGGAAGGAAAGAGCTGTCAGGATGGCTGAGCGGTCTAAGTCGCTGCGCTCGGGTCGCAGTCCCCACTGGAGGCGCGGGTTCGAATCCCAGAGATTCCCCCATAGGAATGAATGGTCGAAATGCCCAATTGAAATGAATGGCGGGATACCAGGTGTCAAAGTCCACCATTGAACCTGGGAAGGAAAGAGCTGTCAGGATGGCCGAGCGGTCTAAGTCGCTGCGTTCGGGTCGCAGTCCCCACTGGAGGCGAGGGTTCGAATCCCAGAGATTCCCCCATAGGAATGAATGGTCGAAATGCCCCATTGAAATGAATGGCGGGCTACCAGGTGTCAAAGTCCCCCAATGAACCTGGGAAGGAAAGAGCTGTCAGGATGGCCGAGTGGTCTAAGTCGCTGCGCTCGGGTCGCAGTCCCCACTGGAGGCGCGGGTTCGAATCCCAGAGATTCCCCCATAGGAATGAATGGTCGAAATGCCCAATTGAAATGAATGGCGGGCTACCAGGTGTCAAAGTCCCCCAATGAACCTGGGAAGGAAAGAGCTGTCAGGATGGCTGAGCGGTCTAAGTCGCTGCGCTCGGGTCGCAGTCCCCACTGGAGGCGCGGGTTCGAATCCCAGAGATTCCCCCATAGGAATGAATGGTCGAAATGCCCAATTGAAATGAATGGCGGGCTACCAGGTGTCAAAGTCCCCCAATGAACCTGGGAAGGAAAGAAATGTCAGGATGGCTGAGTGGTCTAAGTCGCTGCGTTCGGGTCGCAGTCCCCACTGGAGGCGAGGGTTCGAATCCCAGAGATTCCCCCATAGGAATGAATGGTCGAAATGCCCCATTGAAATGAATGGCGGGCTACCAGGTGTCAAAGTCCCCCAATGAACCTGGGAAGGAAAGAGCTGTCAGGATGGCTGAGCGGTCTAAGTCGCTGCGTTCGGGTCGCAGTCCCCACTGGAGGCGAGGGTTCGAATCCCAGAGATTCCCCCATAGGAATGAATGGTCGAAATGCCCCATTGAAATGAATGGCGGGCTACCAGGTGTCAAAGTCCCCCAATGAACCTGGGAAGGAAAGAGCTGTCAGGATGGCCGAGTGGTCTAAGTCGCTGCGCTCGGGTCGCAGTCCCCACTGGAGGCGCGGGTTCGAATCCCAGAGATTCCCCCATAGGAATGAATGGTCGAAATGCCCAATTGAAATGAATGGCGGGCTACCAGGTGTCAAAGTCCCCCAATGAACCTGGGAAGGAAAGAGCTGTCAGGATGGCTGAGCGGTCTAAGTCGCTGCGCTCGGGTCGCAGTCCCCACTGGAGGCGCGGGTTCGAATCCCAGAGATTCCGCCATAGGAATGAATGGTCGAAATGCCCAATTGAAATGAATGGCGGGCTACCAGGTGTCAAAGTCCCCCAATGAACCTGGGAAGGAAAGAGCTGTCAGGATGGCTGAGCGGTCTAAGTCGCTGCGCTCGGGTCGCAGTCCCCACTGGAGGCGCGGGTTCGAATCCCAGAGATTCCCCCATAGGAATGAATGGTCGAAATGCCCAATTGAAATGAATGGCGGGATACCAGGTGTCAAAGTCCACCATTGAACCTGGGAAGGAAAGAGCTGTCAGGATGGCCTAGCGGTCTAAGTCGCTGCGCTCGGGTCGCAGTCCCCACTGGAGGCGCGGGTTCGAATCCCAGAGATTCCCCCATAGGAATGAAAGGTCGAAATGCACAATTGAAATAAATGGCGGGCTACCAGGTGTCAAAGTCCCCCAATGAACCTGGGAAGGAAAGAGCTGTCAGGATGGCTGAGCGGTCTAAGTCGCTGCGCTCGGGTCGCAGTCCCCACTGGAGGCGCGGGTTCGAATCCCAGAGATTCCCCCATAGGAATGAATGGTCGAAATGCCCAATTGAAATGAATGGCGGGATACCAGGTGTCAAAGTCCACCATTGAACCTGGGAAGGAAAGAGCTGTCAGGATGGCTGAGCGGTCTAAGTCGCTGCGCTCGGGTCGCAGTCCCCACTGGAAGCGCGGGTTCGAATCCCAGAGATTCCCCCATAGGAATGAATGGTCGAAATGCCCAATTGAAATGAATGGCGGGATACCAGGTGTCAAAGTCCACCATTGAACCTGGGAAGGAAAGAGCTGTCAGGATGGCCGAGCGGTCTAAGTCGCTGCGTTCGGGTCGCAGTCCCCACTGGAGGCGAGGGTTCGAATCCCAGAGATTCCCCCATAGGAATGAATGGTCGAAATGCCCCATTGAAATGAATGGCGGGCTACCAGGTGTCAAAGTCCCCCAATGAACCTGGGAAGGAAAGAGCTGTCAGGATGGCCGAGTGGTCTAAGTCGCTGCGCTCGGGTCGCAGTCCCCACTGGAGGCGCGGGTTCGAATCCCAGAGATTCCCCCATAGGAATGAATGGTCGAAATGCCCAATTGAAATGAATGGCGGGCTACCAGGTGTCAAAGTCCCCCAATGAACCTGGGAAGGAAAGAGCTGTCAGGATGGCTGAGCGGTCTAAGTCGCTGCGCTCGGGTCGCAGTCCCCACTGGAGGCGCGGGTTCGAATCCCAGAGATTCCCCCATAGGAATGAATGGTCGAAATGCCCAATTGAAATGAATGGCGGGATACCAGGTGTCAAAGTCCACCATTGAACCTGGGAAGGAAAGAGCTGTCAGGATGGCCGAGCGGTCTAAGTCGCTGCGCTCGGGTCGCAGTCCCCACTGGAGGCGCGGGTTCGAATCCCAGAGATTCCCCCATAGGAATGAAAGGTCGAAATGCCCAATTGAAATAAATGGCGGGATACCAGGTGTCAAAGTCCCCCAATGAACCTGGGAAGGAAAGAGCTGTCAGGATGGCTGAGCGGTCTAAGTCGCTGCGCTCGGGTCGCAGTCCCCACTGGAGGCGCGGGTTCGAATCCCAGAGATTCCCCCATAGGAATGAATGGTCGAAATGCCCAATTGAAATGAATGGCGGGCTACCAGGTGTCAAAGTCCCCCATTGAACATTGGAAGGAAAGAGCTGTCAGGATGGTTGAGCGGTCTAAGTCGCTGCGTTCGGGTCGCAGTCCCCACTGGAGGCGAGGGTTCGAATCCCCGAGATTCCCCCATAGGAATGAATGGTCGAAATGCCCCATTGAAATGAATGGCGGGCTACCAGGTGTCAAAGTCCCCCAATGAACCTGGGAAGGAAAGAGCTGTCAGGATGGCCGAGTGGTCTAAGTCGCTGCGCTCGGGTCGCAGTCCCCACTGGAGGCGCGGGTTCGAATCCCAGAGATTCCCCCATAGGAATGAATGTTCGAAATGCCCAATTGAAATGAATGGCGGGCTACCAGGTGTCAAAGTCCCCCAATGAACCTGGGAAGGAAAGAGCTGTCAGGATGGCTGAGCGGTCTAAGTCGCTGCGCTCGGGTCGCAGTCCCCACTGGAGGCGCGGGAATCCCAGAGATTCCCCCATAGGAATGAATGGTCGAAATGCCCCATTGAAATAAATGGCGGGATACCAGGTGTCAAAGTCCCCCATTGAACCTGGGAAGGAAAGAGCTGTCAGGATGGCCGAGTGGTCTAAGTCGCTGTGTTCGGGTCGCAGTCCCCACTGGAGGCGAGGGTTCGAATCCCAGAGATTCCCCCATAGGAATGAATGGTCGAAATGCCCAATTGAAATGAATGGCGGGCTACCAGGTGTCAAAGTCCCCCAATGAACCTGGGAAGGAAAGAGCTGTCAGGATGGCCGAGCGGTCTAAGTCGCTGCGCTCGGGTCGCAGACCCCACTGGAGGCGAGGGTTCGAATCCCAGAGATTCCCCCATAGGAATGAATGGTCGAAATGCCCCATTGAAATGAATGGCGGGTTACCAGGTGTCAAAGTCCCCCAATGAACCTGGGAAGGAAAGAGCTGTCAGGATGGCCGAGCGGTCTAAGTCGCTGCGCTCGGGTCGCAGTCCCCACTGGAGGCGAGGGTTCGAATCCCAGAGATTCCCCCATAGGAATGAAAGGTCGAAATGCCCAATTGAAATAAATGGCGGTTTACCAGGTGTCAAAGTCCCCCAATGAACCTGGGAAGGAAAGAGCTGTCAGGATGGCTAAGCGGTCTAAGTCGCTGCGCTCTGGTCGCAGTCCCCACTGGAGGCGCGGGTTCGAATCCCAGAGATTCCCCCATAGGAATGAATGGTCGAAATTCACAATTGAATTGAATGGCGGGCTACCAGGTGTCAAAGTCCCCCAATGAACCTGGGAAGGAAAGAGCTGTCAGGATGGCCGAGCGGTCTAAGTCGCTGCGCTCTGGTCGCAGTCCCCACTGGAGGCGCGGGTTCGAATCCCAGAGATTCCCCCATAGGAATGAATGGTCGAAATGCCCAATTGAATTGAATGGCGGGCTACCAGGTGTCAAAGTCCCCCATTGAACCTTGGAAGGAAAGAGCTGTCAGGATGGCCGAGCGGTCTAAGTCGCTGCGCTCGGGTCGCAGTCCCCACTGGAGGCGCGGGTTCGAATCCCAGAGATTCCCCCATAGGAATGAATGTTCGAAATGCCCCATTGAAATGAATGGCGGGCTACCAGGTGTCAAAGTCCCCCATTGAACCTGGGAAGGAAAGAGCTGTCAGGATGGCCGAGTGGTCTAAGTCGCTGTGTTCGGGTCGCAGTCCCCACTGGAGGCGAGGGTTCGAATCCCAGAGATTCCCCCATAGGAATGAATGGTCGAAATGCCCCATTGAAATGAATGGCGGGCTACCAGGTGTCAAAGTCCCCCAATGAACCTGGGAAGGAAAGAGCTGTCAGGATGGCCGAGCGGTCTAAGTCGCTGCGCTCGGGTCGCAGTCCCCACTGGAGGCGAGGGTTCGAATCCCAGAGATTCCCCCATAGGAATGAATGTTCGAAATGCCCCATTGAAATGAATGGCGGGCTACCAGGTGTCAAAGTCCCCCAATGAACCGGGGAAGGAAAGAGCTGTCAGGATGGCTGAGCGGTCTAAGTCGCTGCGTTCGGGTCGCAGTCCCCACTGGAGGCGAGGGTTCGAATCCCAGAGATTCCCCCATAGGAATGAATGGTCGAAATGCCCCATTGAAATGAATGGCGGGCTACCAGGTGGCAAAGTCCCCCAATGAACCTGGGAAGGAAAGAGCTGTCAGGAATTGCCGAGCGGTCTAAGTCGCTGCGCTCTGGTCGCAGTCCCCACTGGAGGCGCGGGTTCGAATCCCAGAGATTCCCCCATAGGAATGAATGGTCGAAATTCACAATTGAATTGAATGGCGGGCTACCAGGTGTCAAAGTCCCCCAATGAACCTGGGAAGGAAAGAGCTGTCAGGATGGCCGAGCGGTCTAAGTCGCTGCGCTCTGGTCGCAGTCCCCACTGGAGGCGGGGGTTCGAATCCCAGAGATTCCCCCATAGGAATGAATGGTCGAAATGCCCAATTGAATTGAATGGCGGGCTACCAGGTGTCAAAGTCCCCCAATGAACCTGGGAAGGAAAGAGCTGTCAGGATGGCTGAGCGGTCTAAGTCGCTGCGCTCGGGTCGCAGTCCCCACTGGAGGCGCGGGTTCGAATCCCAGAGATTCCCCCATAGGAATGAATGGTCGAAATGCCCAATTGAAATGAATGGCGGGCTACCAGGTGTCAAAGTCCCCCATTGAACCTTGGAAGGAAATAGCTGTCAGGATGGCCGAGCGGTCTAAGTCGCTGCGCTCGGGTCGCAGTCCCCACTGGAGGCGTGGGTTCGAATCCCAGAGATTCCCCCATAGGAATGAATGGTCGAAATGCCCCATTGAAATGAATGGCGGGCTACCAGGTGTCAAAGTCCCCCAATGAACCTGGGAAGGAAAGAGCTGTCAGGATGGCCGAGCGGTCTAAGTCGCTGCGCTCTGGTCGCAGTCCCCACTGGAGGCGCGGGTTCGAATCCCAGAGATTCCCCCATAGGAATGAATGGTCGAAATGCCCAATTGAATTGAATGGCGGGCTACCAGGTGTCAAAGTCCCCCATTGAACCTTGGAAGGAAAGAGCTGTCAGGATGGCCGAGCGGTCTAAGTCGCTGCGCTCGGGTCGCAGTCCCCACTGGAGGCGCGGGTTCGAATCCCAGAGATTCCCCCATAGGAATGAATGTTCGAAATGCCCCATTGAAATGAATGGCGGGCTACCAGGTGTCAAAGTCCCCCAATGAACCTGGGAAGGAAAGAGCTGTCAGGATGGCCGAGCGGTCTAAGTCGCTGCGCTCGGGTCGCAGTCCCCACTGGAGGCGCGGGTTTGAATCCCAGAGATTCCCCCATAGGAATGAATGGTCGAAATGCCCCATTGAAATGAATGGCGGGATACCAGGTGTCAAAGTCCCCCATTGAACCTGGGAAGGAAAGAGCTGTCAGGATGGCCGAGTGGTCTAAGTCGCTGTGTTCGGGTCGCAGTCCCCACTGGAGGCGCGGGTTTGAATCCCAGAGATTCCCCCATAGGAATGAATGGTCGAAATGCCCAATTGAAATGAATGGCGGGCTACCAGGTGTCAAAGTCCCCCAATGAACCTGGGAAGGAAAGAGCTGTCAGGATGGCCGAGCGGTCTAAGTCGCTGCGCTCGGGTCGCAGTCCCCACTGGAGGCGCGGGTTCGAATCCCAGAGATTCCCCCATAGGAATGAATGGTCGAAATGCCCAATTGAAATGAATGGCGGGCTACCAGGTGTCAAAGTCCCCCATTGAACCTTGGAAGGAAATAGCTGTCAGGATGGCCGAGCGGTCTAAGTCGCTGCGCTCGGGTCGCAGTCCCCACTGGAGGCGTGGGTTCGAATCCCAGAGATTCCCCCATAGGAATGAATGGTCGAAATGCCCCATTGAAATGAATGGCGGGCTACCAGGTGTCAAAGTCCCCCAATGAACCTGGGAAGGAAAGAGCTGTCAGGATGGCTGAGCGGTCTAAGTCGCTGCATTCGGGTCGCAGTCCCCACTGGAGGCGAGGGTTCGAATCCCAGAGATTCCCCCATAGGAATGAATGGTCGAAATGCCCCATTGAAATGAATGGCGGGCTACCAGGTGTCAAAGTCCCCCAATGAACCTGGGAAGGAAAGAGCTGTCAGGATGGCCGAGCGGTCTAAGTCGCTGCGCTCGGGTCGCAGTCCCCACTGGAGGCGAGGGTTCGAATCCCAGAGATTCCCCCATAGGAATGAATGTTCGAAATGCCCCATTGAAATGAATGGCGGGCTACCAGGTGTCAAAGTCCCCCAATGAACCGGGGAAGGAAAGAGCTGTCAGGATGGCTGAGCGGTCTAAGTCGCTGCGTTCGGGTCGCAGTCCCCACTGGAGGCGAGGGTTCGAATCCCAGAGATTCCCCCATAGGAATGAATGGTCGAAATGCCCCATTGAAATGAATGGCGGGCTACCAGGTGGCAAAGTCCCCCAATGAACCTGGGAAGGAAAGAGCTGTCAGGAATTGCCGAGCGGTCTAAGTCGCTGCGCTCTGGTCGCAGTCCCCACTGGAGGCGCGGGTTCGAATCCCAGAGATTCCCCCATAGGAATGAATGGTCGAAATTCACAATTGAATTGAATGGCGGGCTACCAGGTGTCAAAGTCCCCCAATGAACCTGGGAAGGAAAGAGCTGTCAGGATGGCCGAGCGGTCTAAGTCGCTGCGCTCTGGTCGCAGTCCCCACTGGAGGCGGGGGTTCGAATCCCAGAGATTCCCCCATAGGAATGAATGGTCGAAATGCCCAATTGAATTGAATGGCGGGCTACCAGGTGTCAAAGTCCCCCATTGAACCTTGGAAGGAAAGAGCTGTCAGGATGGCCGAGCGGTCTAAGTCGCTGCGCTCTGGTCGCAGTCCCCACTGGAGGCGCGGGTTCGAATCCCAGAGATTCCCCCATAGGAATGAATGGTCGAAATTCACAATTGAATTGAATGGCGGGCTACCAGGTGTCAAAGTCCCCCAATGAACCTGGGAAGGAAAGAGCTGTCAGGATGGCCGAGCGGTCTAAGTCGCTGCACTCTGGTCGCAGTCCCCACTGGAGGCGCGGGTTCGAATCCCAGAGATTCCCCCATAGGAATGAATGGTCGAAATGCCCAATTGAATTGAATGGCGGGCTACCAGGTGTCAAAGTCCCCCAATGAACCTGGGAAGGAAAGAGCTGTCAGGATGGCTGAGCGGTCTAAGTCGCTGCGCTCGGGTCGCAGTCCCCACTGGAGGCGCGGGTTCGAATCCCAGAGATTCCCCCATAGGAATGAATGGTCGAAATGCCCAATTGAAATGAATGGCGGGCTACCAGGTGTCAAAGTCCCCCATTGAACCTTGGAAGGAAATAGCTGTCAGGATGGCCGAGCGGTCTAAGTCGCTGCGCTCGGGTCGCAGTCCCCACTGGAGGCGTGGGTTCAAATCCCAGAGATTCCCCCATAGGAATGAATGGTCGAAATGCCCCATTGAAATGAATGGCGGGCTACCAGGTGTCAAAGTCCCCCAATGAACCTGGGAAGGAAAGAGCTGTCAGGATGGCTGAGCGGTCTAAGTCGCTGCATTCGGGTCGCAGTCCCCACTGGAGGCGAGGGTTCGAATCCCAGAGATTCCCCCATAGGAATGAATGGTCGAAATGCCCCATTGAAATAAATGGCGGGATACCAGGTGTCAAAGTCCCCCATTGAACCTGGGAAGGAAAGAGCTGTCAGGATGGCCGAGTGGTCTAAGTCGCTGTGTTCGGGTCGCAGTCCCCACTGGAGGCGAGGGTTCGAATCCCAGAGATTCCCCCATAGGAATGAATGGTCGAAATGCCCAATTGAAATGAATGGCGGGCTACCAGGTGTCAAAGTCCCCCAATGAACCTGGGAAGGAAAGAGCTGTCAGGATGGCCGAGCGGTCTAAGTCGCTGCGCTCGGGTCGCAGACCCCACTGGAGGCGAGGGTTCGAATCCCAGAGATTCCCCCATAGGAATGAATGGTCGAAATGCCCCATTGAAATGAATGGCGGGTTACCAGGTGTCAAAGTCCCCCAATGAACCTGGGAAGGAAAGAGCTGTCAGGATGGCCGAGCGGTCTAAGTCGCTGCGCTCGGGTCGCAGTCCCCACTGGAGGCGAGGGTTCGAATCCCAGAGATTCCCCCATAGGAATGAAAGGTCGAAATGCCCAATTGAAATAAATGGCGGTTTACCAGGTGTCAAAGTCCCCCAATGAACCTGGGAAGGAAAGAGCTGTCAGGATGGCTAAGCGGTCTAAGTCGCTGCGCTCTGGTCGCAGTCCCCACTGGAGGCGCGGGTTCGAATCCCAGAGATTCCCCCATAGGAATGAATGGTCGAAATTCACAATTGAATTGAATGGCGGGCTACTAGGTGTCAAAGTCCCCCAATGAACCTGGGAAGGAAAGAGCTGTCAGGATGGCCGAGCGGTCTAAGTCGCTGCGCTCTGGTCGCAGTCCCCACTGGAGGCGCGGGTTCGAATCCCAGAGATTCCCCCATAGGAATGAATGGTCGAAATGCCCAATTGAATTGAATGGCGGGCTACCAGGTGTCAAAGTCCCCCATTGAACCTTGGAAGGAAAGAGCTGTCAGGATGGCCGAGCGGTCTAAGTCGCTGCGCTCGGGTCGCAGTCCCCACTGGAGGCGCGGGTTCGAATCCCAGAGATTCCCCCATAGGAATGAATGTTCGAAATGCCCCATTGAAATGAATGGCGGGCTACCAGGTGTCAAAGTCCCCCAATGAACCTGGGAAGGAAAGAGCTGTCAGGATGGCTGAGCGGTCTAAGTCGCTGCGTTCGGGTCGCAGTCCCCACTGGAGGCGAGGGTTCGAATCCCAGAGATTCCCCCATAGGAATGAATGGTCGAAATGCCCCATTGAAATGAATGGCGGGCTACCAGGTGGCAAAGTCCCCCAATGAACCTGGGAAGGAAAGAGCTGTCAGGAATTGCCGAGCGGTCTAAGTCGCTGCGCTCTGGTCGCAGTCCCCACTGGAGGCGCGGGTTCGAATCCCAGAGATTCCCCCATAGGAATGAATGGTCGAAATTCACAATTGAATTGAATGGCGGGCTACCAGGTGTCAAAGTCCCCCAATGAACCTGGGAAGGAAAGAGCTGTCAGGATGGCCGAGCGGTCTAAGTCGCTGCGCTCTGGTCGCAGTCCCCACTGGAGGCGCGGGTTCGAATCCCAGAGATTCCCCCATAGGAATGAATGGTCGAAATGCCCAATTGAATTGAATGGCGGGCTACCAGGTGTCAAAGTCCCCCAATGAACCTGGGAAGGAAAGAGCTGTCAGGATGGCTGAGCGGTCTAAGTCGCTGCGCTCGGGTCGCAGTCCCCACTGGAGGCGCGGGTTCGAATCCCAGAGATTCCCCCATAGGAATGAATGGTCGAAATGCCCAATTGAAATGAATGGCGGGCTACCAGGTGTCAAAGTCCCCCATTGAACCTTGGAAGGAAATAGCTGTCAGGATGGCCGAGCGGTCTAAGTCGCTGCGCTCGGGTCGCAGTCCCCACTGGAGGCGTGGGTTCGAATCCCAGAGATTCCCCCATAGGAATGAATGGTCGAAATGCCCCATTGAAATGAATGGCGGGCTACCAGGTGTCAAAGTCCCCCAATGAACCTGGGAAGGAAAGAGCTGTCAGGATGGCCGAGCGGTCTAAGTCGCTGCGCTCTGGTCGCAGTCCCCACTGGAGGCGCGGGTTCGAATCCCAGAGATTCCCCCATAGGAATGAATGGTCGAAATGCCCAATTGAATTGAATGGCGGGCTACCAGGTGTCAAAGTCCCCCATTGAACCTTGGAAGGAAAGAGCTGTCAGGATGGCCGAGCGGTCTAAGTCGCTGCGCTCGGGTCGCAGTCCCCACTGGAGGCGCGGGTTCGAATCCCAGAGATTCCCCCATAGGAATGAATGTTCGAAATGCCCCATTGAAATGAATGGCGGGCTACCAGGTGTCAAAGTCCCCCAATGAACCTGGGAAGGAAAGAGCTGTCAGGATGGCTGAGCGGTCTAAGTCGCTGCGTTCGGGTCGCAGTCCCCACTGGAGGCGAGGGTTCGAATCCCAGAGATTCCCCCATAGGAATGAATGGTCGAAATGCCCCATTGAAATGAATGGCGGGCTACCAGGTGGCAAAGTCCCCCAATGAACCTGGGAAGGAAAGAGCTGTCAGGAATTGCCGAGCGGTCTAAGTCGCTGCGCTCTGGTCGCAGTCCCCACTGGAGGCGCGGGTTCGAATCCCAGAGATTCCCCCATAGGAATGAATGGTCGAAATTCACAATTGAATTGAATGGCGGGCTACCAGGTGTCAAAGTCCCCCAATGAACCTGGGAAGGAAAGAGCTGTCAGGATGGCCGAGCGGTCTAAGTCGCTGCGCTCTGGTCGCAGTCCCCACTGGAGGCGCGGGTTCGAATCCCAGAGATTCCCCCATAGGAATGAATGGTCGAAATGCCCAATTGAATTGAATGGCGGGCTACCAGGTGTCAAAGTCCCCCATTGAACCTTGGAAGGAAAGAGCTGTCAGGATGGCCGAGCGGTCTAAGTCGCTGCGCTCGGGTCGCAGTCCCCACTGGAGGCGCGGGTTCGAATCCCAGAGATTCCCATATAGGAATGAATGGTCGAAATGCCCCATTGAAATGAATGGCGGGATACCAGGTGTCAAAGTCCCCCATTGAACCTGGGAAGGAAAGAGCTGTCAGGATGGCCGAGTGGTCTAAGTCGCTGTGTTCGGGTCGCAGTCCCCACTGGAGGCGCGGGTTTGAATCCCAGAGATTCCCCCATAGGAATGAATGGTCGAAATGCCCAATTGAAATGAATGGCGGGCTACCAGGTGTCAAAGTCCCCCAATGAACCTGGGAAGGAAAGAGCTGTCAGGATGGCCGAGCGGTCTAAGTCGCTGCGCTCGGGTCGCAGTCCCCACTGGAGGCGCGGGTTCGAATCCCAGAGATTCCCCCATAGGAATGAATGGTCGAAATGCCCAATTGAAATGAATGGCGGGCTACCAGGTGTCAAAGTCCCCCATTGAACCTTGGAAGGAAATAGCTGTCAGGATGGCCGAGCGGTCTAAGTCGCTGCGCTCGGGTCGCAGTCCCCACTGGAGGCGTGGGTTCGAATCCCAGAGATTCCCCCATAGGAATGAATGGTCGAAATGCCCCATTGAAATGAATGGCGGGCTACCAGGTGTCAAAGTCCCCCAATGAACCTGGGAAGGAAAGAGCTGTCAGGATGGCTGAGCGGTCTAAGTCGCTGCATTCGGGTCGCAGTCCCCACTGGAGGCGAGGGTTCGAATCCCAGAGATTCCCCCATAGGAATGAATGGTCGAAATGCCCCATTGAAATAAATGGCGGGATACCAGGTGTCAAAGTCCCCCATTGAACCTGGGAAGGAAAGAGCTGTCAGGATGGCCGAGTGGTCTAAGTCGCTGTGTTCGGGTCGCAGTCCCCACTGGAGGCGAGGGTTCGAATCCCAGAGATTCCCCCATAGGAATGAATGGTCGAAATGCCCAATTGAAATGAATGGCGGGCTACCAGGTGTCAAAGTCCCCCAATGAACCTGGGAAGGAAAGAGCTGTCAGGATGGCCGAGCGGTCTAAGTCGCTGCGCTCGGGTCGCAGACCCCACTGGAGGCGAGGGTTCGAATCCCAGAGATTCCCCCATAGGAATGAATGGTCGAAATGCCCCATTGAAATGAATGGCGGGCTACCAGGTGTCAAAGTCCCCCAATGAACCTGGGAAGGAAAGAGCTGTCAGGATGGCCGAGCGGTCTAAGTCGCTGCGCTCGGGTCGCAGTCCCCACTGGAGGCGAGGGTTCGAATCCCAGAGATTCCCCCATAGGAATGAATGTTCGAAATGCCCCATTGAAATGAATGGCGGGCTACCAGGTGTCAAAGTCCCCCAATGAACCGGGGAAGGAAAGAGCTGTCAGGATGGCTGAGCGGTCTAAGTCGCTGCGTTCGGGTCGCAGTCCCCACTGGAGGCGAGGGTTCGAATCCCAGAGATTCCCCCATAGGAATGAATGGTCGAAATGCCCCATTGAAATGAATGGCGGGCTACCAGGTGGCAAAGTCCCCCAATGAACCTGGGAAGGAAAGAGCTGTCAGGAATTGCCGAGCGGTCTAAGTCGCTGCGCTCTGGTCGCAGTCCCCACTGGAGGCGCGGGTTCGAATCCCAGAGATTCCCCCATAGGAATGAATGGTCGAAATTCACAATTGAATTGAATGGCGGGCTACCAGGTGTCAAAGTCCCCCAATGAACCTGGGAAGGAAAGAGCTGTCAGGATGGCCGAGCGGTCTAAGTCGCTGCGCTCTGGTCGCAGTCCCCACTGGAGGCGGGGGTTCGAATCCCAGAGATTCCCCCATAGGAATGAATGGTCGAAATGCCCAATTGAATTGAATGGCGGGCTACCAGGTGTCAAAGTCCCCCATTGAACCTTGGAAGGAAAGAGCTGTCAGGATGGCCGAGCGGTCTAAGTCGCTGCGCTCGGGTCGCAGTCCCCACTGGAGGCGCGGGTTCGAATCCCAGAGATTCCCCCATAGGAATGAATGTTCGAAATGCCCCATTGAAATGAATGGCGGGCTACCAGGTGTCAAAGTCCCCCAATGAACCTGGGAAGGAAAGAGCTGTCAGGATGGCTGAGCGGTCTAAGTCGCTGCGTTCGGGTCGCAGTCCCCACTGGAGGCGAGGGTTCGAATCCCAGAGATTCCCCCATAGGAATGAATGGTCGAAATGCCCCATTGAAATGAATGGCGGGCTACCAGGTGGCAAAGTCCCCCAATGAACCTGGGAAGGAAAGAGCTGTCAGGAATTGCCGAGCGGTCTAAGTCGCTGCGCTCTGGTCGCAGTCCCCACTGGAGGCGCGGGTTCGAATCCCAGAGATTCCCCCATAGGAATGAATGGTCGAAATTCACAATTGAATTGAATGGCGGGCTACCAGGTGTCAAAGTCCCCCAATGAACCTGGGAAGGAAAGAGCTGTCAGGATGGCCGAGCGGTCTAAGTCGCTGCGCTCTGGTCGCAGTCCCCACTGGAGGCGCGGGTTCGAATCCCAGAGATTCCCCCATAGGAATGAATGGTCGAAATGCCCAATTGAATTGAATGGCGGGCTACCAGGTGTCAAAGTCCCCCAATGAACCTGGGAAGGAAAGAGCTGTCAGGATGGCTGAGCGGTCTAAGTCGCTGCGCTCGGGTCGCAGTCCCCACTGGAGGCGCGGGTTCGAATCCCAGAGATTCCCCCATAGGAATGAATGGTCGAAATGCCCAATTGAAATGAATGGCGGGCTACCAGGTGTCAAAGTCCCCCATTGAACCTTGGAAGGAAATAGCTGTCAGGATGGCCGAGCGGTCTAAGTCGCTGCGCTCGGGTCGCAGTCCCCACTGGAGGCGTGGGTTCGAATCCCAGAGATTCCCCCATAGGAATGAATGGTCGAAATGCCCCATTGAAATGAATGGCGGGCTACCAGGTGTCAAAGTCCCCCAATGAACCTGGGAAGGAAAGAGCTGTCAGGATGGCTGAGCGGTCTAAGTCGCTGCATTCGGGTCGCAGTCCCCACTGGAGGCGAGGGTTCGAATCCCAGAGATTCCCCCATAGGAATGAATGGTCGAAATGCCCCATTGAAATAAATGGCGGGATACCAGGTGTCAAAGTCCCCCATTGAACCTGGGAAGGAAAGAGCTGTCAGGATGGCCGAGTGGTCTAAGTCGCTGTGTTCGGGTCGCAGTCCCCACTGGAGGCGAGGGTTCGAATCCCAGAGATTCCCCCATAGGAATGAATGGTCGAAATGCCCAATTGAAATGAATGGCGGGCTACCAGGTGTCAAAGTCCCCCAATGAACCTGGGAAGGAAAGAGCTGTCAGGATGGCCGAGCGGTCTAAGTCGCTGCGCTCGGGTCGCAGACCCCACTGGAGGCGAGGGTTCGAATCCCAGAGATTCCCCCATAGGAATGAATGGTCGAAATGCCCCATTGAAATGAATGGCGGGTTACCAGGTGTCAAAGTCCCCCAATGAACCTGGGAAGGAAAGAGCTGTCAGGATGGCCGAGCGGTCTAAGTCGCTGCGCTCGGGTCGCAGTCCCCACTGGAGGCGAGGGTTCGAATCCCAGAGATTCCCCCATAGGAATGAAAGGTCGAAATGCCCAATTGAAATAAATGGCGGTTTACCAGGTGTCAAAGTCCCCCAATGAACCTGGGAAGGAAAGAGCTGTCAGGATGGCTAAGCGGTCTAAGTCGCTGCGCTCTGGTCGCAGTCCCCACTGGAGGCGCGGGTTCGAATCCCAGAGATTCCCCCATAGGAATGAATGGTCGAAATTCACAATTGAATTGAATGGCGGGCTACCAGGTGTCAAAGTCCCCCAATGAACCTGGGAAGGAAAGAGCTGTCAGGATGGCCGAGCGGTCTAAGTCGCTGCGCTCTGGTCGCAGTCCCTACTGGAGGCGCGGGTTCGAATCCCAGAGATTCCCCCATAGGAATGAATGGTCGAAATGCCCAATTGAATTGAATGGCGGGCTACCAGGTGTCAAAGTCCCCCATTGAACCTTGGAAGGAAAGAGCTGTCAGGATGGCCGAGCGGTCTAAGTCGCTGCGCTCGGGTCGCAGTCCCCACTGGAGGCGCGGGTTCGAATCCCAGAGATTCCCCCATAGGAATGAATGTTCGAAATGCCCCATTGAAATGAATGGCGGGCTACCAGGTGTCAAAGTCCCCCAATGAACCTGGGAAGGAAAGAGCTGTCAGGATGGCTGAGCGGTCTAAGTCGCTGCGTTCGGGTCGCAGTCCCCACTGGAGGCGAGGGTTCGAATCCCAGAGATTCCCCCATAGGAATGAATGGTCGAAATGCCCCATTGAAATGAATGGCGGGCTACCAGGTGGCAAAGTCCCCCAATGAACCTGGGAAGGAAAGAGCTGTCAGGAATTGCCGAGCGGTCTAAGTCGCTGCGCTCTGGTCGCAGTCCCCACTGGAGGCGCGGGTTCGAATCCCAGAGATTCCCCCATAGGAATGAATGGTCGAAATTCACAATTGAATTGAATGGCGGGCTACCAGGTGTCAAAGTCCCCCAATGAACCTGGGAAGGAAAGAGCTGTCAGGATGGCCGAGCGGTCTAAGTCGCTGCGCTCTGGTCGCAGTCCCCACTGGAGGCGCGGGTTCGAATCCCAGAGATTCCCCCATAGGAATGAATGGTCGAAATGCCCAATTGAATTGAATGGCGGGCTACCAGGTGTCAAAGTCCCCCATTGAACCTTGGAAGGAAAGAGCTGTCAGGATGGCCGAGCGGTCTAAGTCGCTGCGCTCGGGTCGCAGTCCCCACTGGAGGCGCGGGTTCGAATCCCAGAGATTCCCATATAGGAATGAATGGTCGAAATGCCCCATTGAAATGAATGGCGGGATACCAGGTGTCAAAGTCCCCCATTGAACCTGGGAAGGAAAGAGCTGTCAGGATGGCCGAGTGGTCTAAGTCGCTGTGTTCGGGTCGCAGTCCCCACTGGAGGCGAGGGTTCGAATCCCAGAGATCCCCCCATAGGAATGAATGGTCGAAATGCCCAATTGAAATGAATGGCGGGCTACCAGGTGTCAAAGTCCCCCAATGAACCTGGGAAGGAAAGAGCTGTCAGGATGGCCGAGCGGTCTAAGTCGCTGCGCTCGGGTCGCAGACCCCACTGGAGGCGAGGGTTCGAATCCCAGAGATTCCCCCATAGGAATGAATGGTCGAAATGCCCCATTGAAATGAATGGCGGACTACCAGGTGTCAAAGTCCCCCAATGAACCTGGGAAGGAAAGAGCTGTCAGGATGGCCGAGCGGTCTAAGTCGCTGCGCTCGGGTCGCAGTCCCCACTGGAGGCGCGGGTTCGAATCCCAGAGATTCCCCCATAGGAATGAATGGTCGAAATGCCCAATTGAAATGAATGGCGGGCTACCAGGTGTCAAAGTCCCCCATTGAACCTTGGAAGGAAAGAGCTGTCAGGATGGCCGAGCGGTCTAAGTCGCTGCGCTCGGGTCGCAGTCCCCACTGGAGGCGTGGGTTCGAATCCCAGAGATTCCCCCATAGGAATGAATGGTCGAAATGCCCCATTGAAATGAATGGCGGGCTACCAGGTGTCAAAGTCCCCCATTGAACCTTGGAAGGAAAGAGCTGTCAGGATGGCCGAGCGGTCTAAGTCGCTGCGCTCGGGTCGCAGTCCCCACTGGAGGCGAGGGTTCGAATCCCAGAGATTCCCCCATAGGAATGAATGGTCGAAATGCCCCATTGAAATGAATGGCGGGCTACCAGGTGTCAAAGTCCCCCAATGAACCTGGGAAGGAAAGAGCTGTCAGGATGGCCGAGCGGTCTAAGTCGCTGCGCTCGGGTCGCAGTCCCCACTGGAGGCGCGGGTTCGAATCCCAGAGATTCCCCCATAGGAATGAATGGTCGAAATGCCCAATTGAAATGAATGGCGGGCTACCAGGTGTCAAAGTCCCCCATTGAACCTTGGAAGGAAAGAGCTGTCAGGATGGCCGAGCGGTCTAAGTCGCTGCGCTCGGGTCGCAGTCCCCACTGGAGGCGTGGGTTCGAATCCCAGAGATTCCCCCATAGGAATGAATGGTCGAAATGCCCCATTGAAATGAATGGCGGGCTACCAGGTGTCAAAGTCCCCCAATGAACCTGGGAAGGAAAGAGCTGTCAGGATGGCTGAGCGGTCTAAGTCGCTGCATTCGGGTCGCAGTCCCCACTGGAGGCGAGGGTTCGAATCCCAGAGATTCCCCCATAGGAATGAATGGTCGAAATGCCCCATTGAAATGAATGGCGTACTACCAGGTGTCAAAGTCCCCCAATGAACCTTGTAAGGAAAGAGCTGTCAGGATGGCCGAGCGGTCTAAGTCGCTGCGCTCGGGTCGCAGTCCCCACTGGAGGCGTGGGTTCGAATCCCAGAGATTCCCACCATAGGAATGAATGGTCGAAATGCCCCATTGAAATGAATGGCGGGCTACCAGGTGTCAAAGTCCCCCAATGAACCTGGGAAGGAAAGAGCTGTCAGGATGGCTGAGCGGTCTAAGTCGCTGCGTTCGGGTCGCAGTCCCCACTGGAGGCGAGGGTTCGAATCCCAGAGATTCCCCCATAGGAATGAATGGTCGAAATGCCCCATTGAAATGAATGGCGGGCTACCAGGTGTCAAAGTCTCCCAATGAACCTGGGAAGGAAAGAGCTGTCAGGATGGCCGAGCGGTCTAAGTCGCTGCGCTCGGGTCGCAGTCCCCACTGGAGGCGCGGGTTCGAATCCCAGAGATTCCCCCATAGGAATGAATGGTCAAAATGCCCAATTGAAATGAATGGCGGGCTACCAGGTGTCAAAGTCCCCCATTGAACCTTGGAAGGAAAGAGCTGTCAGGATGGCCGAGCGGTCTAAGTTGCTGCGTTCGGGTCGCAGTCCCCACTGGAGGCGAGGGTTCGAATCCCAGAGATTCCCCCATAGGAATGAATGGTCGAAATGCCCCATTGAAATAAATGGCGGGATACCAGGTGTCAAAGTCCCCCATTGAACCTTGGAAGGAAAGAGCTGTCAGGATGGCTGAGCGGTCTAAGTCGCTGCGCTCGGGTCGCAGTCCCCACTGGAGGCGCGGGTTCGAATCCCAGAGATTCCCCCATAGGAATGAATGGTCGAAATGCCCCATTGAAATGAATGGCGGGCTACCAGGTGTCAAAGTCCCCCAATGAACCTGGGAAGGAAAGAGCTGTCAGGATGGCCGAGCGGTCTAAGTCGCTGCGCTCGGGTCGCAGTCCCCACTGGAGGCGTGGGTTCGAATCCCAGAGATTCCCCCATAGGAATGAATGTTCGAAATGCCCCATTGAAATGAATGGCGGGCTACCAGGTGTCAAAGTCCCCCAATGAACCTGGGAAGGAAAGAGCTGTCAGGATGGCTGAGCGGTCTAAGTCGCTGCGTTCGGGTCGCAGTCCCCACTGGAGGCGAGGTTTCGAATCCCAGAGATTCCCCCATAGGAATGAATGGTCGAAATGCCCCATTGAAATGAATGGCGGGCTACCAGGTGGCAAAGTCCCCCAATGAACCTGGGAAGGAAAGAGCTGTCAGGAATTGCCGAGCGGTCTAAGTCGCTGCGCTCTGGTCGCAGTCCCCACTGGAGGCGCGGGTTCGAATCCCAGAGATTCCCCCATAGGAATGAATGGTCGAAATTCACAATTGAATTGAATGGCGGGCTACCAGGTGTCAAAGTCCCCCAATGAACCTGGGAAGGAAAGAGCTGTCAGGATGGCCGAGCGGTCTAAGTCGCTGCGCTCGGGTCGCAGTCCCCACTGGAGGCGCGGGTTCGAATCCCAGAGATTCCCCCATAGGAATGAATGGTCGAAATGCCCAATTGAAATGAATGGCGGGCTACCAGGTGTCAAAGTCCCCCATTGAACCTTGGAAGGAAAGAGCTGTCAGGATGGCCGAGCGGTCTAAGTCGCTGCGTTCGGGTCGCAGTCCCCACTGGAGGCGAGGGTTCGAATCCCAGAGATTCCCCCATAGCAATGAATGGTCGAAATGCCCCATTGAAATGAATGGCGGGATACCAGGTGTCAAAGTCCCCCATTGAACCTTGGAAGAAAAGAGCTGTCAGGATGGCTGAGCGGTCTAAGTCACTGCGTTCGGGTCGCAGTCCCCACTGGAGGCGAGGGTTCGAATCCCAGAGATTCCCCCATAGGAATGAATGGTCGAAATGCCCCATTGAAATGAATGGCGGGATACCAGGTGTCAAAGTCCCCCATTGAACCTTGGAAGGAAAGAGCTGTCAGGATGGCCGAGCGGTCTTAGTCGCTGCGCTCGGGTCGCAGTCCCCACTGGAGGCGCGGGTTCGTATCCCAGAGATTCCCCCATAGGAATGAATGGTCGAAATGCCCAATTGAAATGAATGGCGGGCTACCAGGTGTCAAAGTCCCCCATTGAACCTTGGAAGGAAAGAGCTGTCAGGATGGCCGAGCGGTCTAAGTCGCTGCGCTCGGGTCGCAGTCCCCACTGGAGGCGAGGGTTCGAATCCCAGAGATTCCCCCATAGGAATGAATGGTCGAAATGCCCCATTGAAATGAATGGCGTACTACCAGGTGTCAAAGTCCCCCATTGAACCTTGGAAGAAAAGAGCTGTCAGGATGGCTGAGCGGTCTAAGTCGCTGCGTTCGGGTCGCAGTCCCCACTGGAGGCGAGGGTTCGAATCCCAGAGATTCCCCCATAGGAATGAATGGTCGAAATGCCCCATTGAAATGAATGGCGGGATACCAGGTGTCAAAGTCCCCCATTGAACCTTGGAAGGAAAGAGCTGTCAGGATGGCCGAGCGGTCTTAGTCGCTGCGCTCGGGTCGCAGTCCCCACTGGAGGCGCGGGTTCGTATCCCAGAGATTCCCCCATAGGAATGAATGGTCGAAAAACCCAATTGAAATGAATGGCGGGCTACCAGGTGTCAAAGTCCCCCATTGAACCTTGGAAGGAAAGAGCTGTCAGGATGGCCGAGCGGTCTAAGTCGCTGCGCTCGGGTCGCAGTCCCCACTGGAGGCGAGGGTTCGAATCCCAGAGATTCCCCCATAGGAATGAATGGTCGAAATGCCCCATTGAAATGAATGGCGGGCTACCAGGTGTCAAAGTCCCCCAATGAACCTGGGAAGGAAAGAGCTGTCAGGATGGCCGAGCGGTCTAAGTCGCTGCGCTCTGGTCGCAGTCCCCACTGGAGGCGCGGGTTTGAATCCCAGAGATTCCCCCATAGGAATGAATGGTCGAAATGCCCAATTGAATTGAATGGCGGGCTACCAGGTGTCAAAGTCCCCCATTGAACCTTGGAAGGAAAGAGCTGTCAGGATGGCCGAGCGGTCTTAGTCGCTGCGCTCGGGTCGCAGTCCCCACTGGAGGCGCGGGTTCGTATCCCAGAGATTCCCCCATAGGAATGAATGGTCGAAATGCCCAATTGAAATGAATGGCGGGCTACCAGGTGTCAAAGTCCCCCATTGAACCTTGGAAGGAAAGAGCTGTCAGGATGGCCGAGCGGTCTAAGTCGCTGCGCTCGGGTCGCAGTCCCCACTGGAGGCGAGGGTTCGAATCCCAGAGATTCCCCCATAGGAATGAATGGTCGAAATGCCCCATTGAAATGAATGGCGGGCTACCAGGTGTCAAAGTCCCCCAATGAACCTGGGAAGGAAAGAGCTGTCAGGATGGCCGAGCGGTCTAAGTCGCTGCGCTCTGGTCGCAGTCCCCACTGGAGGCGCGGGTTCGAATCCCAGAGATTCCCCCATAGGAATGAATGGTCGAAATGCCCAATTGAATTGAATGGCGGGCTACCAGGTGTCAAAGTCCCCCATTGAACCTTGGAAGGAAAGAGCTGTCAGGATGGCCGAGCGGTCTAAGTCGCTGCGCTCGGGTCGCAGTCCCCACTGGAGGCGCGGGTTCGAATCCCAGAGATTCCCATATAGGAATGAATGGTCGAAATGCCCCATTGAAATGAATGGCGGGATACCAGGTGTCAAAGTCCCCCATTGAACCTGGGAAGGAAAGAGCTGTCAGGATGGCCGAGCGGTCTAAGTCGCTGCGTTCGGGTCGCAGTCCCCACTGGAGGCGAGGGTTCGAATCCCAGAGATTCCCCCATAGGAATGAATGGTCGAAATGCCCCATTGAAATAAATGGCGGGATACCAGGTGTCAAAGTCCCCCATTGAACCTTGGAAGGAAAGAGCTGTCAGGATGGCTGAGCGGTCTAAGTCGCTGCGCTCGGGTCGCAGTCCCCACTGGAGGCGCGGGTTCGAATCCCAGAGATTCCCCCATAGGAATGAATGGTCGAAATGCCCCATTGAAATGAATGGCGGGCTACCAGGTGTCAAAGTCCCCCAATGAACCTGGGAAGGAAAGAGCTGTCAGGATGGCCGAGCGGTCTAAGTCGCTGCGCTCGGGTCGCAGTCCCCACTGGAGGCGTGGGTTCGAATCCCAGAGATTCCCCCATAGGAATGAATGTTTGAAATGCCCCATTGAAATGAATGGCGGGCTACCAGGTGTCAAAGTCCCCCAATGAACCTGGGAAGGAAAGAGCTGTCAGGATGGCCGAGCGGTCTAAGTCGCTGCGCTCGGGTCGCAGTCCCCACTGGAGGCGCGGGTTCGAATCCCAGAGATTCCCCCATAGGAATGAAAGGTCGAAATGCCCAATTGAAATAAATGGCGGTTTACCAGGTGTCAAAGTCCCCCAATGAACCTGGGAAGGAAAGAGCTGTCAGGATGGCTGAGCGGTCTAAGTCGCTGCGCTCGGGTCGCAGTCCCCACTGGAGGCGCGGGTTCGAATCCCAGAGATTCCCCCATAGGAATGAATGGTCGAAATGCCCAATTGAAATGAATGGCGGGCTACCAGGTGTCAAAGTCCCCCAATGAACCTGGGAAGGAAAGAGCTGTCAGGATGGCCGAGCGGTCTAAGTCGCTGCGCTCGGGTCGCAGTCCCCACTGGAGGCGCGGGTTCGAATCCCAGAGATTCCCCCATAGGAATGAATGGTCGAAATGCCCAATTGAAATGAATGGCGGGCTACCAGGTGTCAAAGTCCCCCAATGAACCTGGGAAGGAAAGAGCTGTCAGGATGGCTGAGTTGTCTAAGTCGCTGCGTTCGGGTCGCAGTCCCCACTGGAGGCGAGGGTTCGAATCCCAGAGATTCCCCCATAGGAATGAATGGTCGAAATGCCCCATTGAAATGAATGGCGGGCTACCAGGTGTCAAAGTCCCCCAATGAACCTGGGAAGGAAAGAGCTGTCAGGATGGCCGAGCGGTCTAAGTCGCTGCGCTCGGGTCGCAGTCCCCACTGGAGGCGCGGGTTCGAATCCCAGAGATTCCCCCATAGGAATGAATGGTCGAAATGCCCAATTGAAATGAATGGCAGGCTACCAGGTGTCAAAGTCCCCCATTGAACCTTGGAAGGAAAGAGCTGTCAGGATGGCCGAGCGGTCTAAGTCGCTGCATTCGGGTCGCAGTCCCCACTGGAGGCGAGGGTTCGAATCCCAGAGATTCCCCCATAGGAATGAATGGTCGAAATGCCCCATTGAAATGAATGGCGTACTACCAGGTGTCAAAGTCCCCCAATGAACCTTGTAAGGAAAGAGCTGTCAGGATGGCCGAGCGGTCTAAGTCGCTGCGCTCGGGTCGCAGTCCCCACTGGAGGCGTGGGTTCGAATCCCAGAGATTCCCACCATAGAAATGAATGGTCGAAATGCCCCATTGAAATGAATGGCGGGCTACCAGGTGTCAAACTCCCCCAATGAACCTGGGAAGGAAAGAGCTGTCAGGATGGCTGAGCGGTCTAAGTCGCTGCGTTCGGGTCGCAGTCCCCACTGGAGGCGAGGGTTCGAATCCCAGAGATTCCCCCATAGGAATGAATGGTCGAAATGCCCCATTGAAATGAATGGCGGGCTACCAGGTGTCAAAGTCTCCCAATGAACCTGGGAAGGAAAGAGCTGTCAGGATGGCCGAGCGGTCTAAGTCGCTGCGCTCGGGTCGCAGTCCCCACTGGAGGCGCGGGTTCGAATCCCAGAGATTCCCATATAGGAATGAATGGTCGAAATGCCCCATTGAAATGAATGGCGGGATACCAGGTGTCAAAGTCCCCCATTGAACCTGGGAAGGAAAGAGCTGTCAGGATGGCCGAGCGGTCTAAGTCGCTGCGTTCGGGTCGCAGTCCCCACTGGAGGCGAGGGTTCGAATCCCAGAGATTCCCCCATAGGAATGAATGGTCGAAATGCCCCATTGAAATAAATGGCGGGATACCAGGTGTCAAAGTCCCCCATTGAACCTTGGAAGGAAAGAGCTGTCAGGATGGCTGAGCGGTCTAAGTCGCTGCGCTCGGGTCGCAGTCCCCACTGGAGGCGCGGGTTCGAATCCCAGAGATTCCCCCATAGGAATGAATGGTCGAAATGCCCCATTGAAATGAATGGCGGGCTACCAGGTGTCAAAGTCCCCCAATGAACCTGGGAAGGAAAGAGCTGTCAGGATGGCCGAGCGGTCTAAGTCGCTGCGCTCGGGTCGCAGTCCCCACTGGAGGCGTGGGTTCGAATCCCAGAGATTCCCCCATAGGAATGAATGTTCGAAATGCCCCATTGAAATGAATGGCGGGCTACCAGGTGTCAAAGTCCCCCAATGAACCTGGGAAGGAAAGAGCTGTCAGGATGGCCGAGCGGTCTAAGTCGCTGTGCTCGGGTCGCAGTCCCCACTGGAGGCGCGGGTTCGAATCCCAGAGATTCCCCCATAGGAATGAAAGGTCGAAATGCCCAATTGAAATAAATGGCGGTTTACCAGGTGTCAAAGTCCCCCAATGAACCTGGGAAGGAAAGAGCTGTCAGGATGGCTGAGCGGTCTAAGTCGCTGCGCTCGGGTCGCAGTCCCCACTGGAGGCGCGGGTTCGAATCCCAGAGATTCCCCCATAGGAATGAATGGTCGAAATGCCCAATTGAAATGAATGGCGGGCTACCAGGTGTCAAAGTCCCCCAATGAACCTGGGAAGGAAAGAGCTGTCAGGATGGCCGAGCGGTCTAAGTCGCTGCGCTCGGGTCGCAGTCCCCACTGGAGGCGCGGGTTCGAATCCCAGAGATTCCCCCATAGGAATGAATGGTCGAAATGCCCAATTGAAATGAATGGCGGGCTACCAGGTGTCAAAGTCCCCCAATGAACCTGGGAAGGAAAGAGCTGTCAGGATGGCTGAGTTGTCTAAGTCGCTGCGTTCGGGTCGCAGTCCCCACTGGAGGCGAGGGTTCGAATCCCAGAGATTCCCCCATAGGAATGAATGGTCGAAATGCCCCATTGAAATGAATGGCGGGCTACCAGGTGTCAAAGTCCCCCAATGAACCTGGGAAGGAAAGAGCTGTCAGGATGGCCGAGCGGTCTAAGTCGCTGCGCTCGGGTCGCAGTCCCCACTGGAGGCGCGGGTTCGAATCCCAGAGATTCCCCCATAGGAATGAATGGTCGAAATGCCCAATTGAAATGAATGGCAGGCTACCAGGTGTCAAAGTCCCCCATTGAACCTTGGAAGGAAAGAGCTGTCAGGATGGCCGAGCGGTCTAAGTCGCTGCATTCGGGTCGCAGTCCCCACTGGAGGCGAGGGTTCGAATCCCAGAGATTCCCCCATAGGAATGAATGGTCGAAATGCCCCATTGAAATGAATGGCGTACTACCAGGTGTCAAAGTCCCCCAATGAACCTTGTAAGGAAAGAGCTGTCAGGATGGCCGAGCGGTCTAAGTCGCTGCGCTCGGGTCGCAGTCCCCACTGGAGGCGTGGGTTCGAATCCCAGAGATTCCCACCATAGAAATGAATGGTCGAAATGCCCCATTGAAATGAATGGCGGGCTACCAGGTGTCAAACTCCCCCAATGAACCTGGGAAGGAAAGAGCTGTCAGGATGGCTGAGCGGTCTAAGTCGCTGCGTTCGGGTCGCAGTCCCCACTGGAGGCGAGGGTTCGAATCCCAGAGATTCCCCCATAGGAATGAATGGTCGAAATGCCCCATTGAAATGAATGGCGGGCTACCAGGTGTCAAAGTCTCCCAATGAACCTGGGAAGGAAAGAGCTGTCAGGATGGCCGAGCGGTCTAAGTCGCTGCGCTCGGGTCGCAGTCCCCACTGGAGGCGCGGGTTCGAATCCCAGAGATTCCCATATAGGAATGAATGGTCGAAATGCCCCATTGAAATGAATGGCGGGATACCAGGTGTCAAAGTCCCCCATTGAACCTGGGAAGGAAAGAGCTGTCAGGATGGCCGAGCGGTCTAAGTCGCTGCGTTCGGGTCGCAGTCCCCACTGGAGGCGAGGGTTCGAATCCCAGAGATTCCCCCATAGGAATGAATGGTCGAAATGCCCCATTGAAATAAATGGCGGGATACCAGGTGTCAAAGTCCCCCATTGAACCTTGGAAGGAAAGAGCTGTCAGGATGGCTGAGCGGTCTAAGTCGCTGCGCTCGGGTCGCAGTCCCCACTGGAGGCGCGGGTTCGAATCCCAGAGATTCCCCCATAGGAATGAATGGTCGAAATGCCCCATTGAAATGAATGGCGGGCTACCAGGTGTCAAAGTCCCCCAATGAACCTGGGAAGGAAAGAGCTGTCAGGATGGCCGAGCGGTCTAAGTCGCTGCGCTCGGGTCGCAGTCCCCACTGGAGGCGTGGGTTCGAATCCCAGAGATTCCCCCATAGGAATGAATGTTCGAAATGCCCCATTGAAATGAATGGCGGGCTACCAGGTGTCAAAGTCCCCCAATGAACCTGGGAAGGAAAGAGCTGTCAGGATGGCCGAGCGGTCTAAGTCGCTGCGCTCGGGTCGCAGTCCCCACTGGAGGCGCGGGTTCGAATCCCAGAGATTCCCCCATAGGAATGAAAGGTCGAAATGCCCAATTGAAATAAATGGCGGTTTACCAGGTGTCAAAGTCCCCCAATGAACCTGGGAAGGAAAGAGCTGTCAGGATGGCTGAGCGGTCTAAGTCGCTGCGCTCGGGTCGCAGTCCCCACTGGAGGCGCGGGTTCGAATCCCAGAGATTCCCCCATAGGAATGAATGGTCGAAATGCCCAATTGAAATGAATGGCGGGCTACCAGGTGTCAAAGTCCCCCAATGAACCTGGGAAGGAAAGAGCTGTCAGGATGGCCGAGCGGTCTAAGTCGCTGCGCTCGGGTCGCAGTCCCCACTGGAGGCGCGGGTTCGAATCCCAGAGATTCCCCCATAGGAATGAATGGTCGAAATGCCCAATTGAAATGAATGGCGGGCTACCAGGTGTCAAAGTCCCCCAATGAACCTGGGAAGGAAAGAGCTGTCAGGATGGCTGAGTTGTCTAAGTCGCTGCGTTCGGGTCGCAGTCCCCACTGGAGGCGAGGGTTCGAATCCCAGAGATTCCCCCATAGGAATGAATGGTCGAAATGCCCCATTGAAATGAATGGCGGGCTACCAGGTGTCAAAGTCCCCCAATGAACCTGGGAAGGAAAGAGCTGTCAGGATGGCCGAGCGGTCTAAGTCGCTGCGCTCGGGTCGCAGTCCCCACTGGAGGCGCGGGTTCGAATCCCAGAGATTCCCCCATAGGAATGAATGGTCGAAATGCCCAATTGAAATGAATGGCGGGCTACCAGGTGTCAAAGTCCCCCATTGAACCTTGGAAGGAAAGAGCTGTCAGGATGGCCGAGCGGTCTAAGTCGCTGCATTCGGGTCGCAGTCCCCACTGGAGGCGAGGGTTCGAATCCCAGAGATTCCCCCATAGGAATGAATGGTCGAAATGCCCCATTGAAATGAATGGCGTACTACCAGGTGTCAAAGTCCCCCAATGAACCTTGTAAGGAAAGAGCTGTCAGGATGGCCGAGCGGTCTAAGTCGCTGCGCTCGGGTCGCAGTCCCCACTGGAGGCGTGGGTTCGAATCCCAGAGATTCCCACCATAGAAATGAATGGTCGAAATGCCCCATTGAAATGAATGGCGGGCTACCAGGTGTCAAAGTCTCCCAATGAACCTGGGAAGGAAAGAGCTGTCAGGATGGCCGAGCGGTCTAAGTCGCTGCGCTCGGGTCGCAGTCCCCACTGGAGGCGCGGGTTCGAATCCC